>NW_022734055.1:1619-5900 GCF_011630105.1 Anneissia japonica | reverse complement strand
GTTTAGAATATTATATAGTTCTACAAAATATACTATATAAAATATAGTTATTTTCAAATTTCATGTGTTATACTCTATAGAGGTTTTATATGTTCCTATAGAGATAGGCCTAATCCCTATAAAATTTTTATAGTACGTTAAAAAAAATACAGGTAAAGGCCTATAATTTTTTTATAGAATAAATATAGAAATATAGTTAGTTTTATTATAGAGAACTTGTCATATCGTTTGTATAGAATATTCTATAGAATTTCTGAATATGCAAGATGTAAACATGTTGATAGGACTATACTGGTCCGACACGAATGTGTCAATAATGAAATTGAATTGAATGAAACAAAAAAAAAAGTTAAGATCATAGAAATTACATTAAATATGTATATATAGAATGTTATAGAATTCTATAGAAACTAGTTCCTCTATAAAACAATTTTATAGAATATAATTTCTATAGAAATTGTCTCTATAGAAGGTCTATATAGTTCTATAGATTTTTTCTGTAAGGGTACTTTCTAAGCCTTTGAAACCTCTAAATTGTCATATTTTTGGGAGATTTTCCCTGCTTCCCTATTCTGCTGAAATAATTTAAAAAAATTTATGTTATGAAAGTCCTGGCAGTATAATTAACATTACATAGCCAAAGTCTAGGCCTATACTAAATCATGGTGTATAATAAAACATACAACCTTAAAACACAAGTTTAACAAGCTAACAATAACAGGTGTTGTCGTTTAATCTGTTCAGCCAACCACAGATAATCTCAAATTACTTAATTAATTTTGATTGGTCACTTTATCCATGTTTATCACTGAAGGCCATAGAAATTAACAAAGGTGCTTTTGAATGTTATCAGTTAACTGAAATTTGTTAGTGGTGATGAATGAAACAGGCAGTTTAACCATATTTTCTATTATTATTCATTTAATGTTGTTTAAATTGGCGCATTAGACTTAGTATAATGCGCTTTTTAAGTCAAAAGTTGGATTGGTTTGGATTAGATTGGATCTCTAGGCATAGGAGCCTACCTAGGGGATAACAAGCATGCTATGACCTAGGCCTATAATTAAGAAAAGACAGAACTGAGGATATTCTAAGGAGGGCTAAGCTCAGTCTGCCCTATAATGTAAGTATTGGAGGGTGGTAAATTGGGCCGTGTTCTCACTTATTTATTATTGTAAAATCCATGATATGATTTTTTAAATAATTTTTAGGGGTAGGCCTAGGGCTTTATAGGCTAGGCCTATGCTACTGTTATTATTATCATTATTACCAAAACTCCCTCATATTTACAACAATTTGCATTGATCTGTTAAATGCTTCTATTTATGTGAACAAATTTAGATTTCTTTCGGTAATGTTGTAGAACAGAATAAACATTATTTTTTTTCTCAATATCCAATTCACGGCAGCGGGTGAGCTAACTTGTCAAAAATAAAATTTTATTTTTATTTTAAATTTTCATCTTACCTAGTGTATGTATTTTTATGATTTTTCATGACTCACTTTTTTTTTTCAAAAAAAGGGTTTCAAAATGCACAGGACAACTGCATGTATCACTTTGCTCTTACAGTATTTAAAGAATTGTTTTGTTATATCTTTCAGCATGTGAAGCAAGGGTGAAAATCTTAAGCCATCATGATTCAATATTTCAAACCTAGTTTGGTCACTCTGCAGAATTCACAATGGCATCTTTCAGCAAGATTTCCAATTTGCTTTGCTACCATTGGACAAGAAAAAGCACGGATATAGACAGCTCATACAGAAAATTGCTGGTTTATACACAACTGTAACGCGACAGATTTTTGAACAGGGTTTTGTATAGTAAACTGTAGTTGAGGCTTTAATATAAATTACAGAAAAAAAAAATAATTTGAAGACTGTAAAGCATTTAGGTACCGCTGGAATTTGAAGTATGTGCATCAGTAAGGCTTAAGACGAACAATATTATGTGAAGGGGTATGCAAGTCATCGAGACCCTAGGGATTAATATCCCTACCCTATGATGCATAGTTGATGTTTTTAATTAAAGAAATCATGGTTTGTATATCTTGAACTCAGTGTATTTTGTATGTCTGCAGGAATTGTTTAAGCCATTATTATTTTTCCATCCAGTAGCCACTCCAGCTCGAAATCAAATGCATCAATCATTCAATACTGCTTGTGCATGCAAACAATATTGTGGCAGTGGAACCAATGGATGTCAACAACCAGCTAACCCATCAATAACAATTTACTAAGCAACCATTGCTTGCATTAACATTAACAAACAGTATATACTGTATTTACAAAAAAAAGAAATTTATATGAATATGCTATAAATCATTATCTATAGCTTTCTTATAAGAATAACAACTAAAGCATTCACAGAGGATTCCTGCAAGACACCTATACGATTCCTTTAGGAAATCTATAGGATAATAAAGATAATACTTTAGGAAATCTATAGGACTTCTTTAAGATATCTTTATAATTACTAAAAGAGTTCTATAGGATTCTTATATGATGCCTATATGATCCCAGAAAGAAATCTGTAAAATTCCTATAAAATATCTATAAGATTCCTAAAAATATCTACAGGATTCCTATATAATTCATATAAGACTCCTATAAGATTTCTATAAGGTATCTATAACCTTCATATATCATTCATATAAGAAACCCATAGAATTCCTATAAGATACCTATATAATTCATATAAGATTCTATAAGGTTCATTTAGAAAATCTATAAGATTCCTTTAGGCATTCTATAGGATTCCTATAGGATAACTATAAGATTCCTATTTGTTTCATTTAAAAATCTTGCAGTTTTCCTATAAGATTTCATTAAGAATCTTATTCATTAGGAATCTTATAGGAAACATATTAAAATTCCTATAGGATACTTATACGACTCCTATATGATTCCTATAGGATTCCCAAAGGATATCTATTGAAATAATCCTATAGGATCCTATAGATGTGACGAAAAAATCTATAAGATTCCTATAGGATTTTCTCTTATAGGATCCTATAGGACATTTTTGTAAGGGTTCGCCGCCAACTCTCCAATGAAGTAATAATTCTGTAGTTTCCGTTTTATGCTCCAATGCTTCGGAGCTCGGTGTGTGTTATTCATGTGCTGCCTGTGTTACAGGACCGCGTTGGCAGCTGTGTAAACAACAGCCAGCCAATCCCTCTGAGTCTGCCAGTGTGTACTGACTGTGGCTAGCTACTACTAGGCTAAAGCCCTACCTAGGCTAGGCCTACTTACATAGGCCTTATTAGCGTAGCTTTCCGAGGGCTAGTTTGTGAGCAAACTCACTAACGGTCGCCGGTAGGAATAGATCCGGGTCCACTTGATGCCACCACGTCTTAGTAGGGAGCAAAATAGTTGATTTTAATCACACAAACAGATCCAAGATTAGTACCTAGACAGGCCTAGGCTAGGCTACATCCATCAAACAAACAAGAGCAGATAAGAAGCATACTCGCCGATAGAGGGCGAGTAGACACGGTACTGCCATTGTTATTACTGTGCTGCATGCTACTGATGAGGAAGGGAGTTTTTTTTTTTTCTTTTTTCGCTAACCCCGCCCCATTTTACCGGTGTTCTCAAGTAAATCAATGGTTTAGGGACACATACATAAAAAGTCATAAGAATAGAATCAAATTTATATTTTAAAAATTTTTTTTGTTTTTTTGTTTTTTTTTGTACCAGTAAAAATATTTGCAAGAAACCTTGAGCTTTTTAAGTGAAAAAAGATGGGAAAATAATAGATTGAAATAAAAATATATGTTGATTGAAAAAAAAACATATTAAGAATTTCCCCAAAAGTGATGGGGGAGGAGTTGATAAACTAATATTTTTTTTATGGGGCCCTTTTTATTTGTTTTGAATAATACACTTTCAGATTGGTGGGGACACGTGCGTTTAAAGTGAAAGGTGCATCTTTATGATTAAACAAAATAACAATAGAACAGAAAATAAACCAGTTAACATAATGCTGTGTATTCCACCTACAGAAAAAATTAAAATAAAGACAGCACGTGCCTAGTTAATACAATTACATAGGCCTACATCCGGGCCTACATCGGACACCTACCAAAAAGTTAACTTACATATAAAATCAACATATGATTTCGAGTTACATAATATATCATTTCAATTAACTCCTTCTTCCTATGTACTTCTACCCCCACCTCCCCACCGGCTTATTTAAATCCTCAGTTTAAATTTGATTAGGCCTACTTATAATGTCATAAAAGTGAATATATTATGCATAGGCCTATATATATAGGC
>NW_022734055.1:0-1607 GCF_011630105.1 Anneissia japonica | reverse complement strand
ATTGGAAAATATTTTCTGAGAATTAGCATGTTTAAATCACACCGAAAGACAAAAAAAAACCTCATCGTATAATCAATATCAGTATACTCACCACATTATTATAAAACAAAACAAGCTATTATATAGGCCTATAAAGTAATTTACAAAGAATTATGTACTGTGCTTCTTTATATATATAAAACATTTAAGAAGTGTTGTCTAGTTTTAATTTAAATAATGAATCTTCCAGTAGGCCTATATAAACAAATAGAGCTGCCTGTTACAAAATAAAGTAGGAGCTGAACTTCTTTTTGACTCTCATCTTGTACACTGAAAATAATATTAGGCCCTACTATTTTAACTACATGGCTAAAAAAGCACAAATATTGTCATTACTACAACTGACAGGGCCATCGTTAAATTAAGTCAGAGCCCAAAATATAGCATCATATAATATGTCATATGACATCATGGGAACCTAAACTTTAATTACAATTATTTGTTTACTAGGCCTAATTCGAAATTATTATTTTAAGACTTTAACCTAATACATACTGATTAATAATAGCTGAGATTTGATGCACATTTCAGAATTAATAATCCTTTTTAGTATCTTACTGAATATTTATTGTCTACCAAATGAAATATGAATTATATATAAATCTTTAGAAATACAATTTCTACAATATTAATCTTGTTTTTATATAGATAAATGTTCGATAAATACTATCGTTCATAAAACAAACGAAATTCAGCGCGTCTATTTTCATTCCAATCATGGACCTATTAATAAGGTCCATGTTCCAATCAATGGCTTTTGTGAACATGTGCACTGACGTTATCGTCGAATCCTAGGACTTTCGACGGCAATGCTGGCCTGCCTGCCTAGGTCCCAGGCCAACCAAAAATAATTAACAAAATGTATTTTTTTAAATATAGGCCTATGACGCATCCTAGTACATGCACTTCAACTTTTACAACAAAAGCCTAGGCCTAGTAGTACATCTTACTGTACTTAAGCCTACACTAGTTTGATGTCGTCGGGGTACAATTCTGTCTCTAAATGCAGCGTGAACACTAGGGAAAATCAAAATTCCGAAGATTGGGTCTAAAAGATTGCATTTAAAAACCCAAGATTCGCAAAATATTATTATTGCCTATATACATAAACTTCATTTTAAAGTCCTTCATTTTAAAGCTTTTTCAATGAATTATATACTGTACAGTAGTTTGTACTGTATAGGCCTTAACGAAGTGTCTGGATTTTCGAGGCCCACTCTGTGCGTCTGTGGAAAATCCTTTTTGGTGACTAAAATGTGATATCATTTCCTCTGGCATTGTATGTTAGGCCAAGAGTTCGAAGTTTGTGCGCAATTTCACCCATTCGATATTAACAAAGTCAGTACTTCACACACATTAGGCCTATGGCCTACAATATTATATAAAAATGCATAATCGATCTTTACAGAGTGTCTAATTGATCTGTCAATTTTATACCAGGGCCTACAGTATTGCATAGGAGTGTTTAACAATATGAAAAATGGAGAAAACCAGTTTCCTTTGAAATTTACTTCGCGAGTGTGTATGAAACCGGGTCTATGGCAACTAAAATTTGATACTACGTCTAG
>NW_022734054.1:0-611 GCF_011630105.1 Anneissia japonica | reverse complement strand
ACATTTCAACAAACGAAAACCCTGCTAAAGCAAGAAAATCTTCGTATGTGAAAACACCAATCTTCTATAGTAGACGCGGCCATGTACACGTGGATGGAGCAGCAGACGAGTGTCTGTTAAGGGTCTGTTGTAATTGATTACACCTAAAATGAAATTTTTAATCACAAAATTTCAACCAATTACCTCAAAATATACTTTTTACTTTTAAAGATGCGAAACTCGAACTCATTTATGGACATAAAAAAGTAAATTTGTGTTAGTTTAGACATCAGCAGAAAGTGAAAATTAGCATGTTTCTGGTAGTATATTTTTTATTAAATTCGGGGAAAAGCTAGGCAACGTTAGGGTTAAGTTACGGGTTAGTTGGGTAAATTCTCGTTCAATATTTCAACACTATAACTCGTAAATAAATCATTTCCATTTTATGAAGCCAGCATACATTATTTTCTTACATGTAAAGTACATTGAATTTAGCGTAGACATCAACAGAAAACGATAATTAGTATTCCGTACTGTAGGCAAGAAAAATGGTTCCGGCGATCCGTGATCAGTAATAATATAATTGTTGGTATTGGATATTTTTGTTGAATAAAAGTAAGGACTTTTATGCA
>NW_022734053.1:0-5697 GCF_011630105.1 Anneissia japonica | reverse complement strand
GATTGAAATATGTTAAATACAGATAATGTATACACAGGCCTAGTTCTGAAGTGCAGTTAAAATATGTGAATATGTATCGAAATGATATACTTATTTATATTTATATAAATAATTATGTTTAAATATGTATTTAGTAACTTCAATTTAACGAAAATACAAAGCAAGCAAAGAGAAGCACAGAAAGAAAAAAGAATAAGAAAAAATTTTGGAGCAGCTGAAATATTTACCAAAAATAAACAATAATAATCATTTTGTCGTTATTTCATCACATTTTTGTTAAAATTTGTTGGCACTAATTGTCAGAGGTCAAGGTGCCGGCAGCCTGCACGTTTCATATATTCGACATCGAACACAAGACATTACGTGATTGCCAGGATCTCTTTATATGAAAATAAACGTTATTAGTTTGTTATTTAAATTTGTTTTTAATATAATGTGCGGTTAAAAAAAAAGGATAGATTGATATACTATAGTTCAACAGAAAAATTTCTTACCCTGATTACTTGTAAAAGTTCAAAAGTTTTCTATTTGAAAATGTCTAAGCCTTGTTTTTGTAATTCTGGCTTAGTAATAGTGGAATGAAGTATAAAAAGATCGTTAAAAATATTTGCGTGTCGAAGTAAATCTGAAGTGTGAAATGTCTGTGCGTAAGCGTAAAAGTCTTCGTAACTCTATAAAGGCCCTCTCACATAGTAGCGAATAGACCTAACGTATGCCGAGCGTTCTCATTTTTAAGTCCCGATACGCTCAAATACGCTCAAATACGCTCAATTTTTTTTGGCAAAAAAGTAACATTTTTGCGTGAAAGACGAACGCCCAACGAATGAGAAAGGAATCGTACAACTAGCGTCCATTTAACGAATGACGGCGCGTTCACCCAACGAATGTTCAGCGTACACAACGAATGCCCAGTGAATGTCACATGTATGCCTTACGGATTGACGCCTTGTAAACGTTGATGTAGGTCAGTATACGCTGAGTGTTCGCTGGCCATTCGTTAATCATTAGTTAGACAAACGCTATGAATACGTTATGCATTTGCTATGGCAACGTTTCAGATGGGATTGAACGTGTTTGGACGAAACCCAACGTGCACCCAACGTGTGAAACGTTCAAACAACGAATGCTCACCGTATACAGCGTATGTAGCAGAACGTTGTCAAACGTTCAATATTTTGAACATGTCCAAAATTTAAAATCGACCCCAGCGTACCTTAGCGTACCCCAACGAACAGCTAACAAATACAACGTATTACGAACGTGTCACAAACGAATGTCAACTTGCGCGAAACCAATGCCAAACTTACGTAAACCAATATTTTGGTAAACGTCGGCATACGTTGGTTCTATACGCTACAGTGTGACAGGGGCTTAAGGTTAGATGCGTGAGCGCACATTGCTGAATACCTGGCTTTTCTAGAAAAGCCTGTTATAGCAACAAATAATCGTTTCATGTTAATTATGGTATGGGTGCAACCTTGGATGTGGAGTCGCTGGCCGTAACATCTGCGTTTGGTGTTTGCATAATTTTAAAACAATAAATTTGTTTATGAGTGCAATGTGGTAGAAAATTCCATGAGGCCTAGCCGAGTTGAATAGAACATCCAATCTTTCACCTTAGGCAAGACTTTTTGGTTCCTATTATCAATAGTTTTAACCAAGGGGCTGACTAGATCCTCTGGGAGTATTAATATTATATTTGGCCCTAATTGGACCAGGTGCCACCACTGCTTGGGGAAGTGGTACCTTGTGAGGGTGGCAAACAGCCGCAATTGTGATCAACATTTTTTTTTTCTTTTTAATGCCGACGACCAAGTCATGGCGTTAAATGCCAGGAGAATCCCTGCTGGCTCAACCACTGCTTAGGGTTGCAGAATAGCATTGTAGTTGGAACCCCCTCCCCCAGCATAAAAGCTTTAAAGAAATTGAAATGTATTAAAACAATACAAATATTATAATAATGTTACTCAGGGCTTTGGATTGGATTTGCACATATAATTATAAAGAAGTATACATATCTTTCTTTTGGTGTTTTTTAAGGCAGCGGCGGGTGTAATAAAAATATATAAGAACTCTTCTGATTCTAAAATTTCCATTAGTTTATGGCAGCGGGTGCTCTAATTGGCCCAAAATAAAAATTTATTTTTATTTGAAATAATTATTATTGGCAGACAGCCTCTGATTCGCACGAATATATTCAGCAAGTGGAAAACCGGCTTTAGCCTCAACTCTTCCTAAGTGTAGGACCTGGTAAGCTATGCTAGGCCTAATATAATGTAGCGGACCTTGTCCCTGTCAATATGGCCTTGGGTTCGGCCAGAGCTGTGGGCTCGATTACCATTCAAGACGAATTCCCCAGCATCAATCTTGCCCTCCCCATAATTGTATTAATTTGCATATCTTGCTCAAAACAATGGGGCACTGGAGGACCAATCTAATTGGTTAAACTAAGTTTGGGCTGATCCACCTGCAGGTCAGCGTTCATTCGTGTAGTAGTGCGTGTGTAATCGAATTCCACATGTTTTCAACTAATAAAATACAGTTGTATAATAGCATTCCCACACTCCTTTATACAATATTATTTATTGTAACTTTTATACTGTTTACTAATACTGTATAAATAAGCTATCCCCTTTGAGATGCACCTCTCCCTTATTTTCCTCAATATCATGATTCTTGAAGGTGATCAAATAGATCTGAATGTTTAATCTTCCAAAATGTCTTTGTCTCTTTTTGTTTAAAGGATGTCACATTCTACTCTACAATGATGTCCCAATGTTAATAGAAAAATGGTCTGTAATTTAAGATTTTCTTTGAGGTGTCATTCAGAATCTTTGATTAATTACTTTGTTAATATACTTCTATATTATTTTTTATGTTTTTTAGAACGGAAAGGAAGGAACAAGTGAGTATAAAAAGATTTTGTCTTTATTTACAATGAATTTTTTTTTTATCATTTTTAAATTTAGTGGATATTAGATATGTTGCATTTGTTGATTTTAAACAAATATTGCAAAATTCTGGCATGCATTAATTTAAGCATGGCACTGTACTAACAAATTGGTGTCTTTAGTCCGTAGTGTTGCAGAATGTTGGCATATAATAACTAAAACAAAACATTAAAACACTGTAAGACCAGGGAGATGTAAAAAATAAGACCTAGGATGATGTTCTTTTCGGAATTAATTTAATAAGAAGTGGGGTGGAGGACTTATTTAAAGTAAATGCTGTATACATTGGATTTGTAACTATAAAACCATACAGGACTACTGAAGACATTTTCCAGCCATGAAATTCGAAATTCTCTTTATTAATTTTTTTTTTTTAACTCACAAAAAGTAAAAAAGGTACAAACATTTTTCCTGTTATACTGATGATCTGCACATGCCAACAGCAAACGTGTGTACATTTGTTTGCCTTGGCCTATGCAACATTGCTAAAAACATGCATGCACGAAATACTGGCAGTTTTGTTTTGCTTACAATTCTGCTGAAATATAATTTTAACCATGCTACAATTTAATAATATTCATTACTGACACTCTTATCATAATCATCAAAGAGAACATCATGGTATAAATATACTGATACATAAAATATTAACCATGTGTGTTGTAATTAATTTTATTTTTGTTTCTTTGACATTCATTTACAATGAAAAATGTATGTCCCCAGCAGAATCCGACCGAAGACCTTCCGACTACAGACTACCTTTCGGATATTCTGCTAACTGAGCTATGAGGCCAAGTGATATACATCCTTTGGTTTTCCCATTAGGACATGTTTCTTCTCAAGGTGTTGTGTAATACACAATAAATATTAATTTCATGGTATTCATTTACAATGTAAGTACTTTCTCAAAATGTAGCCCATACTATCTTGATAAGAAGCCCATGATCTTTGTGTGATGGGCTTCTCGAGATTAAGCCCATTGGGCTTCTGTTCAAGGTTTTACTATATAATAACAAACAGTGACAATAATGTTTTTATATAATTACTGTTGCCACAATGACTTCAACTCTTGGTAATAAATCTATTATAATCATACATGTACTAACTTACTATTGCTACTTGCTGCTGCTACCACTTGTTTTGTTGTATGTCATTGCTTTTGACAGATATGTAATAGTTTTTATACAATATTAACTAATATTTGTTAACTCATGCCAACATTAAATGATATTAGATAGTAAATTACATCAGGTCATATTCTTTGTTAGCGCATATGTGAGGTCTCACTACAAAATGAGTCTCATCGTTAGAAAATCAAAAAATGAGTTTATATTACATTTTGGTAGATCACATTATAAGCTTTAATTTGGTCTTTGAATGACATCCCTAGGATAAATAGATCCAGAGATGTTAGCATTTCAAGTTTAGATGTATGAGAACCAGGTTTTGAGAAAATCGGCCTCAAATATAAACTAACCTGTACAAATAATAGGACTAGAATTACAGAATATGCGAGGAGAACACTGTTTTGGTATTAAAAATTCACTTAAAAAGTACACAATCATAAAATATAAGTATCAAATTATTCAAAAACATTAAAATCAAAATTTTGTAAAAATGTTGCCTTTGACCTATTTTGGTGAATATCTCAATATGATTTCACCAAAGATGCGTCTCATTTCGTGGTGAGACCTCACATATTACATGGTCTATGCGCTGATGGGTGGTAGATAAGTTATTTTGTCCTAATCACATTGCCCACCACTTTCAATGACTGCACAATTTTGTCACTATTAACCAGGAAGTAATTTTTTTATTACCTCAGTCAATAATGACAGGTTAAGTGTCACGAATACCAAGTTTTTCGATACGTTTGACATAAATTGTCATTTTTTAGAGTATTATTCGGTGGTTTGTGCTGTTCCTACCTTATGGAAAAAATCTTCTTGTGTTGAAACCTGTAATAATCAAAGTAATCAGGATGAATTGCTACTTACAAAATCAAGCAAAATTCGTAAACACATCCACTCTCTTTGTACTAAAAAAAATGTTCAATATCCCTTCTGCTGAATTAAAATGGAGTAAGGATTTCAACTGTTTTGACCTTGAATTGCCTCTCCCATTGCGTCCTGAAACAAAAACTTTCAAAATTACTACCACAACATCAAATCTGTTATTTTTTCCCTTTTTTGCCAAAACCTTTGACTTGCACCCCGACTTCAAAACCTTCTTGCTCACTTTTTCACCATCTTCGAAGTCATTTTCATTAAAAGTCCAATCCTCATAATTATTATCATTGTCATCATTTTTTATACACAAAAAGATCTCTAAAATTTTAAGAAATCTATAAAGCCATCAATGAACCCCTAAGAATGCAGGTAGTGCATATTCGAGCATCTGGAAACAATTACAACTAGCCAAATTACATCCATGCGTTCTTCCGCCTTTTATAACAAACTGTCCCGTTGGTTGAACATTGACGATGAGTGAACTTAAAATTGAGGGTCCATTAAGACTTGTACCATGTCCTGAGAAGTCCGCAAATTCAAAAATGTTTGGAATCACTGTGTTAGGGAACCCTCAAACAGATAATTCTTAGGTAAAAAAGTATAAAAATATAAGAAATTGACTGAAGAATAAAATTTTGACAGTTTTTTTTTCTGCACCAAATTCTATTCATTTACTGTTGTTCATTTTCATAGGAGCTTATTCTGTAATATGTAAAATAACCTATGCAGTGATCTTG
>NW_022734052.1:1871-4759 GCF_011630105.1 Anneissia japonica | reverse complement strand
TTGAATAAAATGTAAAAGGAAGTATTAATACAATTGCCAAGATGCTGTCATGTTTCTCTTAATCATTTCCTGGATCTTCATTTGTCATCATCTTCACCGTTATCATGGTAACTTACCATGAGCATAAATCATTAATTTAATAACTGTTAACCTTGTGTACATAATTGATGATAAATATATTTTAAGCATGTATTATCCTTTAAGGATCATTCGATTCCATGACAATCTAGTTAGACCAGACTATAATTGAGATAGGTGCCACTTGGAGAGGTAGAAATTCTCATATGGTTTTTCTAGACCAGTTTTTTATGGGGAATCAGAATATGTGAGGTAAAAGGGGTGTAACCTGAGAACTTTCGTGTGAGGGCGCTTTTTTCAAAATGGCCACCAAAATCCAATAAACTACATATATATGGGTAAAATAAGCACAGAAGAGGTAGGTTTGACCAACTTTTGAATATGTAATGATAGGAGTAAAATATAAATAGCTAAAGTTATTAATGTGAAAATTTCGGGAGGCAATTGAAGGCGCTTTTTAAAATGGCCGCCAAAATTAAGGAACAACTTAACAGCGCTTCAATACCATAAATAAATTTGTTTTTACAAAACCTGAATGTAATAACTGCTGTTTTAAACCCAAAATAACATATTTTAGGGTGGTAAGCTAACTCACTTTTGAAAATGTAAGTAAAAATGCCCCCTTATATTAGCCCTTTTCTGTTTTGAAGAATGGAAAATATCACTAGAATCCTAAAAAAAATTCCAGATTCCTTACAAATATACGGCTGTTTTTCATTATTTCTGTGTGCTATACAAGGTATTCCAGGTTACACCTCTTTTACCTCACATATTCTGATTCCCCATAAAAAACTGGTCTAGAAAAACCATATGAGAATTTATACCTCTCCAAGTCGCACCTATCTCAATTATAGCCTGGTCTAAGTTAAAGAGTTTCAGGAGGTTTGATCAAACTTTTGTACAAGTACCTTCTGCATGTCTCATTGACATCAAACAACTATTATTATAGTCAAGTTTTTCATTATCGCCACATATCTGGTTCTTAGCATCCCAACAAAGATTGGAGCAGCTTTGATGATTACCAGTTCAAAAGACAGAATCATACAAAATACCGAACATATTTTTTTGCTACAAATTGCCTCCCATTTTTGCCAGCAGACATCATTTCTTAATACAAGCCTGAAAGGAGCCTAAAGTCATCATTGAGTCTATTCTTAAGCCTATACCATCCTACCATTAAACAAAGCATTAAATATCCTGTATAGATCTGCCTATTGTTATTTTGATCTTTGCTATATTGAAATACACTTCCTAATTCAATACAAAAAGATCAATCACTCTGCAATATTTTTAGCATCTGAAACTTTTAGGGGTTTTTTGAGATTTATACCAAAGGCAGTAGATATTTTTAACATGCTTACCTTCCATCTATAACATTACCTTTTGAGGCTTACCGAAGAATTAACACCCCGGATCTCACGTTTGAGAACTCCAACTTGCAACACTAACTATCCTACATTTAAACAGGGCTTTGAGGTCACCATTACTAAACTAAAATCCTCTTCAAGTGTGTGAAAATAGAGCACCTTGAATTTTAAAATCACTCGCTTTAAATCTAGTAAAAACCACAATTACTGTGGTTGTTTCCTCTTAGGGTGTGTTTCTACTGATAAACACAAAATAATCAATTTTTTTTAAACCACTTTTTTAATGAGTACCAGACAGCCTGCTCGTGTTGCAACTGCATTTTTGATTTTTCGAAAATTGGTTTTCGTGACGAAAATTACGTCACCAATTTGTTTATACAACATGTTGTTTTCCTAACTGTATAGGATAGTATCTTTCTCATTCCTGTCATGATGACGAGGAGTAAGACACGGTGTGGGGTGAGAAGGCAAATGTTTTCGGCTGTGCTCATCGGCACAATGAATGAGCGACCAAACGAGGACAACGGTAGGCCCAAAAGAGCAGAGAGGCTAGGCCCAATATCCCATCACAAAATAATTACAAAACGAATTCGTCGCTCCACATGTTTGTTTGTTGACGTTTTTAGCTTGTAGGCCTAGGAAATGAATATGAGGACAATTTTTTTTGAAAGTTCGCGCCTAATACGATATAGTCTTTGCAGTGATTGACCTGGAGGTCACATTTCACCTGATAATCGCTTTTTTGTGTTGCAGCTAAAAGGTGCACCGCCAAAATCGGTTATTTGCCGTTCAAACACGCTATCCATTGCGTGTTTTTAATCAATTTTTTTTAATCGCTTTTTTCAAACTGGTCCCGTTTCTACTGCAAGAATAAAAGCGATTTTTCGAAAAAGCGATTTTTAATCAATTATTTCTTTCCAGTAGAAACAGGCCCTTAGGATGTAATTTGTGTTGCTTTGAACTCTTAACACCACTTTGATGACTGCAGTAATAGTTAGGTGTGTAAAACTATTCCACAGAAGCTTAAATTTCCCTCTCTCCAAATAATTACTCACCTAAACAAAATTAAAAAGGTTTGTTTTTTAGCTCACCTACCATATTCAAATAACAAGCCCAGTTTAAACTGTGCTAACCAAACTAAAGCAGATTACTATCAAGCTTTCCTCAGATAGAATTAATATTTAGAAAGTGTTAATCTAACAAGATACCCATGTTTATATCATATTGTTTGTAGTTAATGGTAAACTTCACCCACTCGGCTTCACACCATGTTAATGAAAATACACGTGTAAATTGATGGCAACTACAATCTGTAACTGATTTGTGAAGCACTGCAAATAAAATCAATACATCTTGGTCGCTTGAATGCCACCGATTTGATTAAAAGAGAGGTTGAGTGAACTAGACGGATTATACAAATAGATATACAAGAGACTGATGATG
>NW_022734052.1:0-1619 GCF_011630105.1 Anneissia japonica | reverse complement strand
ATATATATATATATAATCATTATAGCATAAAATTAGTAGGAAAGTTAAATAAATTGTGTTTCTCACATGTATACAAAGATAAATATATAAGTCATCTCTACTGTTATCAAGAACTACAGTTATTATAAATTGGCCGGAAGAATCTAAAGAGGCATTGTGTCAAAGCAGGGAAGGTAGGTAATCTAGAAGGTGAATCTGTTAATGGGTTCAGCTACTAAATTACTATCATAACATTTCAATCCATTTAAGAGATATAACAACAGTTTTTCTAATGCACTTGAGTATTTCACACTCTAGAGACATAGCCAAACACAAGCATACAGCAATATATCCCTCAACACACCCACAAACTGACTAGGTGCAGATTTAATAGTGCCAGTAGCTTCATTATCCCTTTCCCACCCCTAGGGATGTCCATCACCCAATCCACTGAAGCACCTAAGCATTCCCAGGTCCCTGCCAAATTGGCCCAGATACTGCACTACCCTTGGGATTACAGCCAATGCCGGAGGCCATTTCTTTGGGAAAGGCCGGGACTGTCTTGCTGCTTGCTACACAATTTAGCAACAGGGGGTCACACTGTGCTACAGCTGTTGCCAGTTCCCTGGAGTTTAGAACATTTTCCAGTTACAAAGTTACAAATTTATATTTTATTTCTCTGTTGATGTGATATTGAGTGAAAAAATCCTTGCTATAAGTTAACATTTTTAAATCACATACTTCAAGTTCTATTACAAACAGGTTCACACCCATTTTGTATAATTGTTAAAAAATAGTATAATTGTAAAAAATATTTAGTAAATGACATAGAAATGTACTGTTAACTAATGCTGAAGATTAAATATTGTGTCTTCTTCAGTGGTTCAGCTTCTGAAAATGATTTTCCAGAAAGTGCCTTAAAATAGCTGCTATCATGTATTTTAAAATGTAGCAAGAAATATAACCAAAGGAGCATACCAAAAGAATGTAGCAAGCAGAATTCTGTATAGTCAGAACTAAATCAGGTCAATCTCCCATATCATTAATATGCACTAGTTAAAATGTAGCAACAGAAGAAGTCTACCAAATATATAGCATGTTGCAAAAACAACATGTGCATAGTTAAAATAGAGTAAGCTCAAAGAAGCCTTAACCAGACACCTAGCATGTTGCTAAACATATAACGTGCATTAGCTAGAAATTGTAGTGTGTAGAATGTGTTGTAAAAATGCAAGGTGCGCTCAGCTAAAAAATATAGAAGCATAAATCAGGCAAATACCATGCCTTAGATTATAATGTGCAGGCTAAGAATGCAGCAAGCAAATGTGCCCAAAATAAAACATGCACTAGCCAAAACGTACCATCCTTAGACGAACCATTTGCTCAATTTCTGCAGCTATCTCAGAGGCGGAGCCTGTGATGCAGGCTGGGATAGCACCAAGGGATATTTGTGACTGTGGCAGAGAGATTGATGTAAAATGAGGCCAACAAAAAATACAAGAGCATGCAACAATTAAATAAAGCAAACAAAAAATTAATTCATCTACATTTATACTACAAACTAGTAAACAAAATAAATCCATGGAATTTTGAATGTGTAGCAAATAGAAATACATGTACCCACAAATATACTTATTGCA
>NW_022734051.1:498-1139 GCF_011630105.1 Anneissia japonica | reverse complement strand
ATGTAAAGAAAACCTAATTTATAACTTCCATACGTACTGCGCAAGTAAAAGTGCGCGCGCGTAGTGGAAAATTATGAAAAATGTTGAAATGCTCAAAATGGCCTGAAACGTGCTCTAATTTGGTTAAAAAGTGATTTTGAGCATTTTGAATTTTTGACGCACGCGTGCACGTGCATTATGAAGCACACGCGTAAAATTAGGGTACAGTACATTCAACGTTAACCCAAAGTTAATGCTCACTTAATACGATTTCGAAATGGCAATTGGTTAGGCTGATATGATCGATAATGTAAAAACGCAAAATTGCACGTAGAACGCATCACTGAGCGCGTTGAAAACCTTACCATGACTATTCCAGGCGAAGGCAAAATGATCGATGTAGCGACCGTGTGCGTAACTCGTGGCAATTTTGAGATATCGTGCGAACAGAAAAGGGGAGAAAAAAAGAAGAATAAAAAGATGATCCCTGACAATAACAAGAGGTGATCCGCTAACGTTAGCGGATCACCAACTAGATTTAAACTCGTCACTGAGGACGAGTTCGGTGATCCGCCATACTTTGACCCTCATAAAGCTCACGCGGTGCTGATTGAAAAGTGTCATTATATGCTAAAATATGCTGTAATTAGGTTTTTAAAAAA
>NW_022734051.1:0-492 GCF_011630105.1 Anneissia japonica | reverse complement strand
AGGTTTTTAAAAAAGAATAATTTTGAGCATTTTGAAAGATTTACGCATTTGTACACGTATTTAAACATCGGTACGCGCACGTCTTGACGCCCGTGAGCACGGTAATAGCACAAAGAATGGCTCCTGATATAAATAATGTGTCAGGAACACAACGTATGTAACAAACGTGATTTTCAGCTTCAGTACGTGTTGCGTGCGTGGAAATGAACGTATGGCGGGTAAATATGGAAAGTTTTGGAATGCTGAAAATGACCCGAAACGTTCTTTAAACTATCTGAATAGTGATGGAAAATTTTCAAATTTTAACAGACGCGCATGTCACGATGTGTGCGTGTACAGTAATGGCACACGAAATTAAACATTGTCAAGTGTTTTTAAAACCGCCTGTTAGTTGGTAATGCCACACAAATTTTCCCTTCGTATAACCTATATATATATATATCAGTCTGATAGCGTCAAAATACAGTCTGCCGTCCTCTCTCTGCTCTATTT
>NW_022734050.1:0-655 GCF_011630105.1 Anneissia japonica | reverse complement strand
ATCACATCAAATAAATTACTTCTCAGACTGCTGTACAAAATGTCAAAGGTTAGAGTTTTTTTTTTTACTATATGAAAAAAAGTTAGTAAAGGTAGGTGCAAATCAGTTGGCAGGTTAGCCTTTCACCTCTTACCTTTGTATGGCTTTGGCAATGTAGGGGACAGCATCCCTGCAAGAAAACGCATTTCAATTTCGACTCATGCACTACAGTAGTATCTATGTTAGCTGAACTACGGAACAGCACACTTTGAAAAACTACAGTAGCTTACTTTATAACATTGTTTATTCAGGCAAAAATAGGCAAATGGTAATAAAAAAAAAACATCAACTAAAGACCACAGCAACTTAATGGAGTGTAAAGTTAGGCACTCACCGAGTTGGTGGGAATATGAGAGGGCAGACCTACCAAGTCTCACGCCTACGACGTGAGACTCGCGCCTCAGCGCCTCTTCTCATGCTCAACTGCCCAACAATAATTTTCTTACGCCGGCAAAAAAAAACAAAAAAAAACGCAACAATACAACTACACTGTGCGGGGAGGTAGAGTATCTCGTTAGAAAATCGATGAAATATTGATTTAAAACAATGTCGTGTATTTTATTTCTTGGAGTTTGTATTACTCATATATTATATGTATTATATGCATGCATGTATA
>NW_022734049.1:0-649 GCF_011630105.1 Anneissia japonica | reverse complement strand
CATATTTATAAATAACTAAATATATATATATATATATATCTTATTTATCTTTTTGTTTATATCGTCTTATACGTATAATGTATATAAATCTATATAAGGTCACGGGTTGGAATAAGATTCAGATGCTGCGTTTTAATAACGTCATCACATAGGCATACGTTAGCATGCTGTCACACAGTGTAATAAATTATTTCGAGCAAGTTCAGTTAACACATATATTATGCTAAAATAATCAAGTAATGTGTCGAATCGTTAAGGTGGCACGAAGAGCACGTAGTGGCCAGGAAATGTCGTGGTACGAGGGTGGTGCAGGAAGCGTGGTGGCACAGCGGTGCGGCGGTAGAGTGTGGGGGCGAAGGTACTACTAGTAAGGCCTTGGAGCGCATGATTCATGTTTCTAATATCCAGGTACCGTAAGTCATTGGTATTGGTCATGGCCACATCTCACTCCCATCCATGTAACACAACTCAGTAGGCTAAGCTATTCAGAAAACAAATTTATATGGGATCGTTTTTTCTATGAGTAAATGAATAGGCCTACAGCCCTTCAACGAAAAAAAAAATATCCCGTCAGAGATACAACATTGATAAGCAAAAGGTAACATGAAACTTATCAATACATGTATATATAAATATTAAATTTAGAAAT
>NW_022734048.1:0-745 GCF_011630105.1 Anneissia japonica | reverse complement strand
TCACAAACAAACCATCCACACAAGTTTGTTATAAGCAATATATTCAGGTTTTGTGTACACTATAAAAAAAAATCTTGCCCGAAGTCAGCAGGCTACATTACTTTCTAAAGAAAATAATGATTCCTAAGGCTTCTTCCTATAGCGTAAGAAATTACTTGAATATAATTGTTTTATAAGTCAGTTGTGACGTCCATCACCCTTTAATCAAACTGCTGCTTGTGTAGAGTGGTTGTTATAATCAAAGATACTAGAAATAAAAGATAGAGCACTCGGATAGTAAATGAGGCGGAAATCGGGCCCGACGTAGGCGGCGCCCTTCTTTTTCATAATGCAAGTTTGTTATACTTCGGGGCGCGGCCCGATGTACAGGGCGACCTTCTGTTGCTACATAGAGCTATTAAACAACTGAGTGCTGACAAGATGGCGCAGCAATGCAGAGTTATGTTTGTGTACCATCCAAGATGGCCGTCGTAGTAAAGCGCCACCTTCAGGCTAAGTATACATATTATTACCATAAATATGCCCTCCGACCGACTATTATTTCATTAATGATAATGAGTAATGGTAATAACAAATTATCAAACTATCGTAGCCAAAACGTGGGCAAGTGGAGCATGCTATTCAAAAATAAAGTACCAAGGAATGAAAATCAAAATCGTGTAGATTACAGCCATACACCACAACGCTCGAGTTTCAAACATACGGGTAACTAGATGTACTGAACTTTCTGTGTAAATTGAGGGCG
>NW_022734047.1:0-1112 GCF_011630105.1 Anneissia japonica | reverse complement strand
AGGGATTGGTGGTTATGAATTATGAAAAATGAAAACATAGTTAAAAAAAACTGACTTGGATTGTCATCTATCTATGATAATGAAACTAATTCTCTGACCTTGTAACATTATTTACTCAGGGTAAAATAATCTACTAAGCACTTTACAGAAGTTCAAAGTCTCTCCATAATTTGTTCACATTCACTGTTGATTGCATAAGCAAAGAAACCACCCCTACCAAGTCGTCACAAGACCAAAGATAAACCCTGAAAAACCAACTTCTGTTGGAGCATACAGTACTATAGTATATCTCTCTGGTTGCAGACTATTCACATATAGTAACTCACTGAAAACACAGAATTTTAAGGTAAATATTTCATTCATATAATATGTTGTTTGAATAAACAACCTAATGCTTTTGAATGTTTGACAATTCTGAGTCATGGAGAAATAAGTTTATGACTAAAATTAATACCCCATTCAGACTAGCATGGCATTGCGATCGGTTGTAGCAATTGCGACACCCAATCTATTATGATTATTGTCAGAATCATAATATGAAGGGACAGGGAATTCAATAAGCTCTCAGGAACACCAAAAATTTTGAAAATAGAGCAACAAATGTGGTTTTTATGTCATTTTTTGTGTATGTCATTCCGAACACATCACTATAATTCAATAGAAAAAATATGCATTCTGAAAATATACCAAGACCAATTTTAGCCTATATGCTGCCACCTATCACACAAGGAAGAGACTGAATGTGACCAGCATCGTTTAACTAGTAGCTTGGCTTGGCTAGGACATAATACCCCCTTGGGGAACATTAAGATAAACAGCTGTAGCGATCATTTAAAATGCTTCATACTTGGAATCTAACTTGAGACCACACTCATCACTGCAGTACTCGTTTTCCTCTCTTGTAACTTAAGTGCAGTTTGGTCGTAACATTTCCTAAGAACATTTCTAACTTTATCATTTCATCGGTAACACCTTTCTGATTGAAACTATAAAGATAGCCCTACCTATTAAAGGACACAGAAAATATCACAAATCTTAGATTGAAAACCTTGACTTTTGATTGGAACTTTGGCTTGGCTTGCCAATGCTCCATTGCCTCCTGATGAAATGTA
>NW_022734046.1:0-901 GCF_011630105.1 Anneissia japonica | reverse complement strand
TGACGATAACTAATGAATTGTGTAAAACAAACATACACCACATGCTTATATCATACTGTATATATATATCAATCAAATTAATCAATCACATGCTTATATCATACTGTATATATGTATCAATCAAATTAAGCAATCACATGCTGTTATGTTATATACAAATAGGATAACTATACGTTACAATGCAACTACAATATAATATACGACCAATGCATTCAGTTTTGTGTACTTAATATTTGTTTATTTATCGTAGTATCCTTTAAAATTGAGGCAATTGACAAAGTATTGGTTCTGGACCCCTATTACATCTTTAGGTACATTATGTTAATATATGCGTTGGTATGCGTGTGTGTGTATATTATACTGTATATATTTTTCGTTGTAAGTTGAGAAAAAATGGCGAACCTCAATTTTGTACATTTTTGGTTGGTCAGGCGTGGCCAACACAATTTTTTTTTTTTTTTGCCTTAAAAAATGTAATTATGTGTTTCATTAAGTAACTTTGCACTATCAGATTTACTTTGCTAGTAAGTTATATTACATCGGTCGTTTATATCAAATGAATAATTACATACTTCTGATTAACTACTGTAGATTATGTTCTGGTTTTAGCAAATGTTCACCTCTGTTTTTAAAGCCAGGCTTCAGAGTAATTATTGTTATTATTATTATTATTATTATTATTATTATTATTATTATTATTATTGTTTATTATTATTATTATCATCATCATCAACATTATTATTGTTATTATTATTATTATTATTATTATTATTATTATTATACGTTGTACAATTGATTTTGCTAAGACATGAAAAGCAAATTTGACAAAATACTCAAAATTGCTTAATGTGATACAACATATCAAACATTCTTTTGGCTCCAGAGTCTGGCTTTAAAATAT
>NW_022734045.1:324-525 GCF_011630105.1 Anneissia japonica | reverse complement strand
GTGAAAACAATGTCAGGAACCCAAAATATGTAAAATAACGTAATTTCTAGCTTTCGTACGTGCTGTGCACGTGAAAATGCGCGTGCGTAGTGGAAAATTTCAAAAAAATTTGAAATGCTCAAAATGTCCTAATACGTGCTCTAATTTAGTCAAAAAGTGATTTTAAGCATTTTGAAATTTTGACGCACGCGTGCACGCGCG
>NW_022734045.1:0-300 GCF_011630105.1 Anneissia japonica | reverse complement strand
CCCGAAGTTAATGCTCACTTAATACGATTTCTAAATGGCAATTGGTTAGGCTGATATGATCAATAATGTAAAAACGCAAAATTGCACGTAGATGACGTCACGCATGTCTGAGCGCGTTGAAAACCTTACCATGACTATTCCAGGCGAAAGCAAAATGATCGATGTAACGACCGTGTGCGTAACTCGTGGCAATTTTGAGATATCGTGCGAACAGAAAAGGGGAGAAAGAAAGAATAAAAACTAGATTTGAACTCGTCACTGAGGACGAATTCGGTGATCCGCCGTACTTTGACCCTCAGG
>NW_022734044.1:0-1300 GCF_011630105.1 Anneissia japonica | reverse complement strand
TGGGGGTGGGGTGGGGAGGTGAAAAATAGGGTGGCTACTAGTCCCCTCCCCGATTTTCTGCCTAGTTTTTAACTATTCAAAAATATGTAGGCCCTATCTCAATAACCGTTTCCGTTCCTCAAATGCTTTTCATGTGTTAGAAAAATCAATTGTACAACATATCAACAAAATTATTTCCTCCGGAGCCTGGCTTTAAAATCCATTTTTCATGCTTCACTCATCTCATTAATTATCGTTTTCTGCTTTGTAAGTTAACAAAATGATTAATTTATTTTATTGAATGTTCAAAATACATATTAAACATGTATCTAAAGGTTTTGAGGAAAATCTACGATCTAAGTAGACGGTAACAACTTCCAATTAAAAAAAGTTGTGTATGGTCTACAGTGAGATCTGGCAGGCTTGAAACAGCCTAAGCCCTGAGATCTTGCTGCTTAGTCCCTGGCTTAACAGAACGAGTTTTTTTTTTTCTTTTTATTTTGTACCGAATTATTCAATGAAGTTAACTGCTTTCCATAAAAAATGCATTATATGAAATTTAATTATGTAGTGTATAAGGAAAAGTTAATTACCGCAATAGTGGAATTACCATAATGAAGCAAAATTAATGCAGTTACAAAAATACAAGTCAATCTGAGAGCCTAATTATTACAGTATATTACCCTATGTAGTAGAAAGCCTTTCTATTAAAGGTAAGGCGAGACTTTTTTAATACCTTGTTTAGCGAGCTTATTTTTTAAAAGATCGTCAGAATTTTATGTTAATTTTTTTCCGCCCAATCATCAATAAAAGTTTATTTTTATTTTCTTCTACGCCTAGATGCGATCAGCAACACTATTTGGCTAAATAAGAAAATTTTTTATTTTCATTTTTTCTGCCCTTTCCCTCAGATTCCTATTCTTTAAAAAATAATAATAATCAAGTTTTACCATTTTGTAGTACAACGACGTTTTGTCCCTAAGATGGAAGCAGAAATTGTCTGTTTTGAATCTGCATTTAAACTTACAGAATTTAAAATGCAAGCATTGGTATATTAAAACAATTACCAAAAAGCATTATTTTAGTCGAATAACACTCCTAGGGTTATGGGGAAAGAAAGCCTACAATAGAATATTACGATAACTGATATAGGGAGGCTGTGTGTGCATATGCTGCTCCACTTTCATCTTTCATCAATGAAGAGAATAATAATGTAGGCCTGTAAGTTGGCGTATCAAAAAATTATCGTCTTGGTGAAATCTTCGGAAAAACAACTCTAAAATATGTATTTAAATTCAGTAGCGTATCTAGAAGTCTTGCA
>NW_022734043.1:0-677 GCF_011630105.1 Anneissia japonica | reverse complement strand
GCTCAACTCGGCGAGATAAGCACTTTTGTGCAAAAAGTGACAATGTTAAAAAGTTAAGTCAAAATGTAATTTTTTTTTGTTAGGCAATGTGAGATAGCCTGAAACAAACACTATTCCATTGAAAGTTTGAAGTTTTTCTTAAAAGTACTCGAAATATTTCGGAAAGTCAAAAATTTGTACTGAGTGCTCAATTCGGCGAGATAAGCACTTTTGTGCAAAAAGTGACAATGTTTAAAAGTTAAGTCAAAATATAATTTTTTTTTGTTAGGCAAAGTGAGATAGCCTGAAACAAACACTATTCCATTAAAAGTTTGAAGTTTTTCTTAAAAGTACTCGAAATATGGCGGAAAGTCAAAAATTTGCACTAAGTGCTCAAATTGGCGAGATAAGCACTTTTGTGCAAAAAGTGACAATGTTAAAAAGTTGAGTCAAAATGTAAGGTTTTTTTGTTAGGCACGGTGAGATAGGCTGAAGCAAACACTATTCCATTGAAAGTTTTAAGTTTTTCTGAAAAGTGACAATGTTAAAAGTTAAGTCAAAATATAATTTTTTTTTGTTAGGCAAAGTGAGATAGCCTGAAAGAAACACTATTCCATTGAAAGTTTGAAGTTTTTCAAATCATCAGTGGTGTGGAAACATCGCAGGATCACGATTCATCTGATGATGAACAAGAAGTT
>NW_022734042.1:0-618 GCF_011630105.1 Anneissia japonica | reverse complement strand
ATTATCATGATTATAACATCATGTTCCTATTTCAGCTGTATTATTATTATTTATCTATTTTGTTTATATTGTGTTTACAGTGTTACGCATCGAACCTAATTTTAATATTATTTACTATGATTTTAAAGCTGCTACATACAGTATAAGCTTATCTAGCTTAACCATAACTCCACTCTGTTTAAGCGTTCCAGTCAGTTCTATGATAGAGGTACTATACTTGAGGTTAGATATTTGCGTATACTCTGTAGGTTTCTTTGGTTAAATGAGTGTAATACTCGCCTTGATAGCGTGAGGTTGCAGGTTCGAATTTCGCCAGAGACACCTTTTTTCATACAACTGAACTTTTAGTTCGAAGGGGCCTATGCTTGATAGGATTATAGCGTCATGTTGCTATTTGAGCTTTGTTATTATTATTTATTTATTTGTTTATATATATATATATAGTGTTTACGGTCGGGTCCTAATTTGAATTTACTATGATTTCCAAGCTGCTGCGACCAATAAACATATCCAGCTTATCTAAAGCTCCATCACGTTTGAGCGCTTCAGTCAGTTCTCTGATAGAATATGGCAGGTATGAAGGGCTATGTTTGATATAATTATAACACCACATTCCTA
>NW_022734041.1:509-730 GCF_011630105.1 Anneissia japonica | reverse complement strand
ATGCTGATGATTTGAAATTGATTAGATTAATATCTCATATGCACGATTCACGCCTTTTACAAGACGATCTACATAAACTTAATTCATGGTGCAATACTTGGCATATGGAACTTAGTTTAAGTAAATGTAAAGTTTTAAATATTTGTATTAAAAAGAACAAAATTTTATTTCCATACAGTATATTTTGTAATCATTTAGACAATGTAAATTCTCATTGTGAT
>NW_022734041.1:0-482 GCF_011630105.1 Anneissia japonica | reverse complement strand
ATTTTAAGGAACATATTAAACATTATATATTTTAAAGCTAATAGGATGTTAGGACTCGTCAAGCGAAATTGCGGGCATATTAATAATGTAAATACCCATATATCTCTGTGTAATTCCTTAGTTAAACCACAAGTTGAAACTTGTACAGTTATTTTTAACAGCATCAGTTCAACACAAGCCTCTAAAATTGACATTATTCAACACCGCTTCGTTAAATTTGTTTCAATGGTATGTAATGTTCCAAAAAGTTCTATTAATCTAAGTTCCTTCACTTAAAAGTCGACATAATAGTCGACGTAATTTCCTGGATTTAACATTTTTATTTAAATGTGTTAATGGTATCTATGGTAATTACTTAACTTTATCTTTATTTTGTATATCTGTTAAACCCCGTAGGTGCCGTAATACCTTTACTGGATTTTTCACAATTTCTTTTGCCAGAGTCAATGTTACGAAAAATGGTTTAATCAATAGATTACCTA
>NW_022734040.1:0-1395 GCF_011630105.1 Anneissia japonica | reverse complement strand
ACAAAAATTATATGAATTTTCTACATTAGTACACTCAAAAATTGATTAATAAGCCTTTGAAACCCCTAAAATTGTCAAAATTTTCGGGGCTTCGCACCCGTACCACTTTCGTGACCTTTTAATCGATGGCCGACCACGCCCACTTTGCTTTCGAAATTTGACCCCCTCATCAGGGGCGACCACTACAATAGCGAGCTTTCGAAATGGGCGACGCGGGGAGCTGCGACAGGAATTCAGTCAACCATTAACGTCGTACTATGCACTTCCCGTCTCAACAACAAGCTGTTTCGATTTACTGGACGCGTTCCCTCGTATCGCGTGATCAATTATGCAGCCGCCCCAGCGTGCGCGTACTTATAAAACTCACGTTGCCGTAGTCAACACAACGCCAAATCGCTTAAAGCCAGCGTGCCCACTCACAATTTTTGATACCCAATGACTGGGGCGAAATTACCCAAGATTCTGCAAAAATTGCCCAATTAAATTACCCAAGCTTCCTGAAAATGCATTAAAATTTGAAAAATACATGTTTTTCGCATGTATAGTTTCCCTTTTAGTTCAATTTATAACCCATTTTTTATTGTAATTGTTTGTGTTAATTATTAAAATTAATATTCATGAGGTAATAATACGAATAGAAAAATACGCCCTCAGTCGGCCAGTATTATCAGTAGATTAGTGATCAAGTTTTATTATGTAATGCATTAATTAGGTAAGATCAATGCATGGACCTATATTAATATATTAATCTTATTAATAGGTCCATGATCAATGGCAGCGCAAATCACAAAAAAACAATTCTGAACCCATGTTTTTAACAATGTTGTGTGCACTTCGTTAAGTTTGGCTTACTTGAATGGACTGAAATATACTTTGTTACTTCTTAATTCTTCCTCTATGAAAAAATATTTAATTTTCTTAGTAAAAATAAAATACCGGGCCAAGGATTTGAACGGAATACCAATACCCACGACCAAGTCAAAATACACAAGCTCGCATGCGCAGTACGGTTTCATGCTCCACTGCCCGTCGTAGAACGCCGCGTCATCCAAATCGAAAGCTGCTATGTCTGGGCCACTTGTGCCTGGGGACACTGGCGCTCCGCCCCCTGTAAAGTTGGGAGCCATTTCGACAATAATGTTGTATTCTAAGTATACTTACTTTTGACTGCGGGTTGGTATGTGTAGGCCTAAACCACAAGATCATGATTCTATTGTTCTATGTTCCATGTGATCCATCATATGAGTAAAAAGTAGGCTACAGGACATGTACCAAGCTTCTTCTTCCTGTCCAATTGGTTTCATTTTTCCTCTTTTTTTTTTTTTTTTTTTTGGTGTAGTACTATTGGCCGAATTTATATTTCAACACACGTAGCTTACACACTTCAATAATATT
>NW_022734039.1:0-1674 GCF_011630105.1 Anneissia japonica | reverse complement strand
ATTAATATCAACACTGGGTTTTAGCAAGGTAATTCAACAAAAGGACGCACATCTCTGCTCTCGAACATAGCGCGTGCGTACAGTCCTTTGATCTTCCACTTGATCATTGCCTCTGCATGTAAAGCTTCTTTCAATATAGTAACTGAAAATCCAAGTGTGTCTTGTAAATGTCTGAATTATTACACTTTTGTTGGGCAAATGTCCTCCTTTAACGTTGACCGGTCTTCCTTCAAAATTCATCCAGATTATTCTGAAACTTCTGACGACTTGTTATTAAACTTCATCTGTTCTATTGTTCCTCCTGTCCTAGATTTCATCCAGATTGTTATCCTATTTGAATAAAAAAATATTTTTGTCAATTTGTGAGAAAAATGTATCTGAACTTTTCTTAGTGCAAGCAATGCATGATTGCTAGGCCTTCAAATTAATTATTAATATTATTGTTGTTTACTTAATATTCAAGCAGTATATCCAATTACTGGGTGCTATACAAAATACTGTAAATGCTCGAATAAGCACCACAGCACTTATAAAATTTGTGTACAGGTATCTTGGGCATTCCTGTAGTCCAGTAGTTCTATTTTAGGTCCTGCATCATTGTAAATAAATATTTATAATATAAAGAAATGTTTGTGTCCTCATTGTATTCATTTTAACACTTTATACATTTTACATAAAACCCTGTTTCATTACACACAGTGTAGTATATACTCTCGATTAAGCACACAGCCCTTATTTGAGAATGGCGCTTAGCCAAAAAAATCGGTTTGGTGCAGCGCTTATGAAGATTTGCGTTTTAAATATGAGCATTTACAGTAATATTTTTTTATTTGGCTGTGTTTTGTTTTGCCTCCTCACTTAGTTCATCCTCATGGAATATAAAAAGTGCTGCCAAAGATTGATAATGAAAAACAATCAAGTTACAGAGCATGCCAAGGTGGTAGGGGAGGCTGAAATTGCTTAAAAATTCAGAAAAAGTAAGAGCAAATTGAGGCTGAGGTAAAAATGTCAAATGATGAGGGTTTTATATTTAAAAAAATGAAAAACTGCTGTTCCATATTTGCAGCGGGTGTGACTATGTAATACCCGCTATAACACAGTTAATTAATACAAATTTGTAAAGTTTCCATGTTTGAAAAGTTTGTAAAAATAAGACAAAATAGACCTAGGCCTACTAGGCTAAGTACATTTTGGAGCCTGGAGAATACAGATCATTTCGGTCGCGCTTCGTTTCGGTCACGCCTCGTTTCGGTCGCACTTCGTTTCGGTCGTAGTGTGTTTTCAACAAATATATGGAGCGCCAATGGAGTTGCGAAAATACCAAATTTAATATAACTAGGCCTAATTATCATTGTGAGTTCGTCAATCGGTTTATCATACTTTTTTTTTATTTATGTTTTGTTGTCTTTCTACTAAGTAACAATATACGCTACTTAAAAGCAAATAAATTGAATACTATTATTACTTAACTAAATTTAAATTAATATTATGGTATTTATAGGTTTGTTGCATTCCTAATACCATTTCACTCTTTTATCGGACGGGGTTTTTTCGTTTTGTTATCGATTCTACGCTACGCTCCCTACTTCATAACAAATATTTATAAAAAAAACTTTTTATCAGGAAAAACCAGCCAACTCGTTATTTAAATTACTGTAACATTAGTTTATTAAC
>NW_022734037.1:0-1544 GCF_011630105.1 Anneissia japonica | reverse complement strand
TGTACGTGACCGAGCATCATTTCTTTCTTGAAGGCAACGTTGAATCTAAAACAAAGATAAGAATATTTTTTTTTTAAATCAAATAACCTTTCTTGATGTCAAACAAATAAAAATTAATGCAATATGTTTATAATTAAAGGTGGCTGACCTTACTGTTAGTGGTCTTAACGAAAAATATTAAGCATTACGTTTATTCCAAAGCAGAGTCAATGTATATATTTCCATGGACTAATAAATAATAAAAAAAAAACATTAATATAATTTATGTGTAATTAAATATGGTCGACCATGGGCTAGGATATCTGTCGATGTTTAAAAAAACATTTACTAGGCCTAGATTATTTTTTAATCGGTATTGCAGCCTTACTATTGTTGATGTACAAAGACACGACATTTTTTTTGACTTACCGTTAATTCGATAAAATCCAAATTCGTCTGGTATACTTGCAATGTCAGGTTTAGAATGATATGTTCTATGTATAAGGCCTGTAAGACACGACTATATTTCTTTTCGGTGCAAACAAATAGAATGAATCATAGGCCAAAAACTTTCTGTGCAAACAAATAGGTATGGAATAAATCCTTGGTCCAAGGCCTACAACAAAAGCTGCGATTGGATACATTTAGCCAATAACGTGCTAGCGGTGTCAACTAATAGGTCCGCAAAAACGTCCACGATGATTCTCGTTGTACAACCTGTGCCTTCTTGTGCTAGTTTTTGATAGGAATTTCGCTAAAACGACGTCCATTCTCTTGATATATCCCAGTAACATGGGACCCCATGTGTAATACGTTGATTATGTAATGTTATTTCGATTTTTAAAATTTTTTATATCAAATACACGTTCGCAAAAATTAGCGAAATGAACTTCTGTACACGCTGTGCCTATTCTTTAACACTGGAAAGAATAGGAGCCAGTGTTGAAGAATATGACTTTCTCGAAAAACTCAAAATACACCATGACGTCATCGGAATTTCGACACGTGATGATCTTTTCTAGTATGAAAAATTTTCCCATTTACCCAAATATGGGGGTCCCATGACGTCACGACCACACGTGATTTTTGTCCTATCTTTTAACACTGGGCCCTATTCTTTAACACTGGAAAGGATAGGAGCCAGTGTTGAAGAATAGGGCTTTCTCGAAAAACTCAATATACACCATGACGTCATCGAAATTTCGACACGTGATCGTCCTTTCTAGTATGACAAATTTTCCCCTTTGCCCAAATATGGGGGTCATAGAGCGTCACGACCACACGTGACTTTTGTCCTATCTTTTAACACTGTTTCCTATTCTTTAGCACTAGAAGCCTATTCTTTAACACTGGAAGCCTATTCCTCAACACTGGGGACGTCATCGCGTTACACCTATGCAAAGGCGGTGCACGATGACGTCACCATTTCCCAGCATCTGTACCGGTTCTCTGACGCGTTTGGCGTTTACAACAACCGCAATGCATTAAGAATAGGAAAAGTGGTGTAACAATAACGCTCCACTTAGTTGACGCAAACTCAAAAATTTTTTGCGTCCGGGCTCGAA
>NW_022734036.1:0-3550 GCF_011630105.1 Anneissia japonica | reverse complement strand
AAAAAGCAAATCAAGGTTTATTTTGCTTAAAATCATTTATTCACCGTAACTTAACATTCATACCAATCAGTACATGGAACTTTCTTTTTGATGCCAAAATCCTGCCCATTTTAATTTACGGAAGCGAAATTTGGGGATTGTTTGATAATCCTAATATTGAAAACCCATATCAAATTTTGTAAATATTTATTAGAAGTTGGAAATAATGCACCAAATGTCACTGTTATCTCGGAATTGGGGAGACTACCGCTTAAAATAAATTGTTTAATGACTGTTATTAGATTTTGGTTACACATTATTTCATTAAATCAGATTAGATTTGTATTTAAATGCTATGAGTTTCAATTGAGGAAAGTTAGTAGAAACGAGAACTGCTGGGCACTACAGGTTAAACAATTACTTTGTTCTAATGGATTTGGTTACATTTGGTTTCAACAGTTTGTATACGACAAAACTTCTTTTCTGAATGAAATTAAGTTGCGTCTTTGTGATATTGAAAAACAAAAGTGTATTGAGAAATTTAGTTTATATTGTAGATTAAGGTTATCCGCTAAAAAAGCGGACAGGAATGGAGAGTATAAAGATGAAAACCAGGGATAGACAGTGCTAGAGTAAAAGATTACAGGGATGGAGAGTGTCAAAAATATTTAAAAATTTAAAAAAAAAAAAGATGTGATGGAGTCAAAGATACCATGACAGTACTGTACCTCTTGATTTAAATCATGTCGAATCATTTCCTGAATCAGAACATCTCCAAGAGTTTTGAAGTCTTCAACAAATCGCTTGTTTTTATCTTCTCCTGTTTTCTCTTGCACCAGCAACTCAAACAAAGACTGCTCAGCACGAACAATACGTGCCAAATTTGCTGCCTTCTCGGATAAGTCCAGTAACGCCTGTATAAATTTAGTGGCCATTTTCTACAATAACTGATAGGAAGCCAGTTATTTTCTCTGGTTAGCCTCTTGCTTCACTAAATTGATAAATTGAATTGAAAATTATAATAATTAAAAACTACATTTCCTGAGAGAAATATCACTACTGACATACCATAAAACCTTGAATAGAAGTCCAATGGGTTTCTCGAGAAGAAGCCCATCTGGAATTAAAGCCCCTTCTTTAGTTTTCAAAAGTAGGCTCGAAAAGAAGCCCATGGGCTTCTTTACCAGATAGCATGGGCTTTATTTCGAGATAGTACAGTACTGTACATAAACTGTACATGAATTTCAAACAAACTAAATAAATTAAAAACATGCTTGGTTTATACAGTAGTTTAGGCAATTTAACGCTGGTTAATACCAGGGAGATGTAAAAAATACAGACTGATGTTACATTGGCCCTATTTATTGTTTTTATCGTCATAAATTCCAAAAATTTACAGTATTTATGTTGAAAAGAAGCCCCCCTCTTTCTCTGCCGTTGTCTTATGAAATGTTTCATTGTAAACGATAACGATAATCACTTTGCAAAAGTAGCCTCAAAAAGAAGCCTGTTTCGAAAAGATGCCTATCCAACGGTCGCAAAAAAAAGAAGCCCAGGGCTTCTATTTGAGGTTTTACGGTTTCTTATAGAGTACCTGAAGATGACCTATGTTTGTACCCTTACAATTTTTAAATTTCGCAAAATATGTTTCAAATTAAAGTGTATGAGGATTATCATATTTCTGTGAACTGACCAGCTGCACTGAGATATGAAATGACTAACCCATAATTTGCCATTTTGGTTGGGGATTTCCCTCTACCTCTAGAGTAGGCCCTAGGCCCAGGCTACACTGGAATGTCGCCACTGAGTAGATGTACAGCAGGCCCATATACTGGGCTTGCAGTACCACAAGGCCTAGGCCAGGGCTTAGACTTCCGGTTACTGTACCTGAGTTCCGAGCCTTCGGTCGATCAAAAGTAGTACAGCTATTAATTAGGCCTACGGCTAATACAGAAACTGTTCAGTAATGCTAGTTTTTCACTTCTCATCCTTTACGAGATATTGCGTTGCGTTGTACTATTAAAAATCAGCAGGTTGTTGTCATCATTTCTTACACAATTTCTCCAACCCTTCTCTCACCGCATCAGCGGATAAAAACAACACATCATCCCCCACATCCGAATCAAACATTATGCTGCCCTCAATCGACTCGACTAAAGAACTTTTGTTGTACAGAGTAGTGAATGGTACACCGAATGGGCTCGCCAAAACAATTATTGATATATTATAATATTGAAATAAATTTTCCTTTCACACATGGGTCGAACTGTCTCGGGGAAACACAAGCCGTTTTTGTGCTTATGTCAATCAGATCATGGAGGTATAATCAGATTAACTAGTCACTGTACGCGGTCATGGTTATGAGATCGTAAAAAAAACAAAAAAAAAAAAACGAAATATCAATCACGCACTTCAAATTGGTTTTTGAGCAAGGTTTAGACACAGGCTTTCCTGACATCTCATTTGTCAACCATTTCAAACTAAACCTAGTTTATTAATACAAATAATTGGTTGCTGGTACAAAAACAAAAACAAAAAAAAAACAAAAAAAAAACACGTTTTTTAGGTGCTATAACAATTGGAAGGGAATTATAACAATTATTAACTTAAAAAATAGCAGATTAAAGGAATTGTATAACATTACGGTAATTTTTAACGCTTCATTCAGAAGACAAACGAATGTGACAATGACAAAGGCACACAGGAGCAGTGCATACATTTATCAGAAACATCTTGTAGGCCTATGTATCACGTTGACATGGTAAGTAGAAAATTAATTTAGAGACGGAATAAGAAAAAAAGAAATCGAGTATGGGACATCAATTACATTAGATATGGCGCGCACTAAGTGCAATAAAGAGTAAGTAACCCAAAATTAGGGCAATCTATCAATGTGAAGCTCTGTTAACATAAAATAAGACAAGGGTCATCATAAAAAATTATTTTGTTTCGATATTTAATTCTTTTCATCACATTAGCGTGTGAAGTTTCAAAAGATTGGCCATTTGATACGGTACGGTACAAGGAAGTTTCTATCGGACAATTAGGTTTTATTTTTCCAGATTCAGTTTACTTTTGTTGAGTAGTTGCTTTGTTTGATCGTCATCGTCATCATGATTGAAACTAATGTAGTCCTATACGTAACAAGGAAGTAAGTTAAAAAAGCAGCTGTCGCAAATGTTGTTTCTCAAATCTAAAAATGTATAGTATGTAGGTCAGAGTGAAAATACACGCACTCCACCTAAAGATTTATCAAAAATTCAGACAACTTACACAATTATGACTTTAATGTTAAAACCAACATCTTTGGAAACTTTTCCTACTTCTCTTTCATTATTATTGAACCGACCGTATGAAATAACTTTAAGCGATTTGATACAGTGTATACGAGGGCCTGATTCGCAGAAATGACACTGTCATCAACAGCTGGTGCTGACTGACAATTAACGTATCAGTAGTAGAAGTGTTTGTAACAGTTATTGAAATGTCTTGTTTTCTTATTCATAGTTCATTTTATAACAAAATTAGGTTATTTTATAATTGTTTACCTGCTGTTTTAAAATATCATACG
>NW_022734035.1:0-2012 GCF_011630105.1 Anneissia japonica | reverse complement strand
TTTTCTCAATGATGAATGAATTACCCTTGTTATTGATGTTAATTAGTAATGGTAGAAGAAGAAGGTATACATAAAATGAACGTCGGGATGGTGTTAGTACTATTACTAAGTATTACAAGAGTCGACAGAAACGTTGGAAGCTATGCCTAGTTTAGTAGTAGTAGTACAGCAGTTGTTAAGGGTATTGATTGCTTCGAATGTTTACTGTGATGGTGAGTTCAACAGTCCATCTGTGACAGGGGTTCTCAACTAGGCCTAGGCTAGACCTATATCGCATTAAGGAAAAAATGGTTCATTGAATAAACACTGAATAAATTTTACACAACCTTGGCATTACCTTACAGACGCATGTGAATGCTTTTTATCTCGGTAGGAATAACTCGGGAGATCGCTCGGTTACAATTTGTTACTTTTTGTTAAATTTAACTTCACGTGTGAATCGGGTATAAGCCATATGAATGTCAAAAACAAGAGCACTACTCCAGTCCCAAGTACTGCTCATGTAGTTCAATGACCCGTGACAATTTAAGTCCCAGTCCAACCACCAATGTAATATAAGTTTACTTAATTGTAGTTTACCAATTTCAGTAGCCTTTTGAAAGAGTTATAGTAGTTGTTCAATCAATTCATTCATTAAATTATCCTAATATATTTATGTAACCTTTAAGAAATGTTAATATGCAATTAAGATTAATAATTAATTTTTCAAATAATTTAGTGATTTTTATATATTTTTATACCTTTTCTATTGTGATTGTAGTTTACTGTACCAATTTTAGTAGCCTCTTGAAAGAGTTATAGTGGTTGTTCAATCGATTTATTCATAAAATTATCCTAATATATTTATGCAATCTTTAACAAACATTGTTGATATGCAATTTAGATTAATAATTAATTCTTTCTCTAGTTTAGAGCTTTTTACATATTTTTATACCTTTCCTATTGTATATTCATGTTAACTTTTTCTCATGTTTTAGGGGCAGCTGAACATTTTGAGATAATTTTTAGTAATGTATTTGCTTTAGCCGTCCCTGACCATCGTTTTGTTTTTGCTTGTTGTTTTTGTGCCTTTTAATAAATGAAATGAAGTTGTCCACATTCTTTGGAATGAACAGGTAGTACAGTAATACTAATAATTATTAATTATCTTTTAATACATTTCTTATGAAAGTTAGATAATTTTTTTAAAATTTCTTTCTTCTATTTTTATCGTTGATGTTATCTCACTGACCAACCTATATAATGTCTTCCTGCTCTCTGTCTTGTAGGAATACCCAGGGTTTTATTGTACCAATATTTTATGACCATGAATATACTAAAGGCCTGTTTATACTTCAACGATAACGATAAAAAAGCTAAAAAGCAATTGTTCATATAGAAAATAAAAGAAATAAGAGAAGTTTTTACGATAACGACATATTTTGACAAATCAAATCAGATGACGTCATAATCATGGAAAAACATTAAAATCGTAGTAGTAGCAACGATTTTATCATTTTTTCCATGATTATGATGTCATCTGATTTTATTTTTTTAAATATTTTGTTATTGTATACACGATAAATCATCATCGAATCGTCCTAGTGTAAAAACGTCTCTTATTTCTTTTGTTTTCTATATGAACAATCGCTTTTTAGCTTTTCTATCGTTATCGTTGAAGTATAAACAGGCCTTTAGACCATGAGAAAAGTGTCAAAATACCACATTAAAATATAGTATCTGAGAGTATTACGGCAGATGTCAGAATTATGTAGCCATCCCACACAAAAAGCCTAGATATTTAAGGCTTTTTTTTATTATTTATTTTGTGTCACCAATACAGTACTTGTATAAAACCAAATAGTACTCAAAAAATGAATTTTAATAAAAGATTATGCCTAAATTAGTTTTTTTTAACCAGCAAAGAGTAGAATGTTTTGTCATCACTGTCTTGATCATGTCATTAGCGGGACTGGAAACAAGCTTTTGTAGATTGGTTTAATCGCAACATTGAAAGCTGCTGTGAGACCCGC
>NW_022734034.1:0-639 GCF_011630105.1 Anneissia japonica | reverse complement strand
TCAAGATTCTTTTGATTACATATAAGTCCAGGCATAACAACGTACCACATTACATCACATGCTTAATACAAGATCACTCCACCAAGCGAACATTATGTTCCAGCATTAAGGGCTTCTTCATACCCCTAAAGCATTCACACAGTCATATGGCAATTGTGCCTTTTCATTTGCTTCTCCAACCAACTGGAATAACATCCCATTACACATCAAACATGCAACTCCCATCATTACATTTAAATCTCTTCTCAAAAGCCATTTATTTAACTAACTTATGTTATGGTTTATAGAATGGCCCCGAAACTGCTAAATACCGGGATGGTGTCCGGCGGGGGATAGTTTAACTAATTGTAGTTAATTGTATTTAAGAGTAGTTAAGCATAGCTTACGGTAGTTAGGGACGTCCTGGGTACGACATTAAACTCCATCCGGTCGAAGCGTCGGCGACTAAACTGACAACCCTCTCAAATATGTCTTAGTGGCTGCTGAGGGGAGGGTGTTTATGGTCACCCAGCAGCAAGAAAAACAAAGGGGCGGATGAGCTCCTCGGAGTCAACGGCCAACCATTAATTAGTTTAGGAATAGGAGTAGTTTAGTCTCATTGTTATTGTTATTATGATTATTTTTATTTTATTTTATTGT
>NW_022734033.1:0-2267 GCF_011630105.1 Anneissia japonica | reverse complement strand
AGAACCCGGTACATCATTCGAGAAGAGTAGGGGGCTACCCCGGTGTACTGGTCCATTAAGTCCCCCGTTGTTAAATGGATATGCCACGTAGGACAGTGATTAAGTTCACTTATTGGCATATCCTTGGCCCTCGTGCCTAAAGAAATGAAATGAAAATGAAATGAAATATATCTACATATATATATATATATATCAAGCTATTGCTGATTGTTGTTTTCCAGTATGTATGTATGTATATAAATATATATATATATATATATATATACATACATATATATGTATATATATATATATATACACACACATATATATCATATATAAATATATATCATATATATATTATGGTAATGATAATAACAGCATATGGCAATTGCATATAACTAGCTCTATCACAGTTTTTGTACAGGTCGGTTATTATTATATTAATATGTATGCTAAAAAGCTAAAATAATGGAAAATGGCAGCCAATTTAAAGTGTAATAGCTCAAAAATGTGTACAATATTTAGTTAACTGTTGCTGTCATTGTTATGAGTGGATTTCAAATTGAATACTGCATTTTAATGACATAAATTTACAATATTAGTGACAATTTTAGGAAAAATGGCGGCCATTTTGAAACGGCTGGCAACCCCCCTTACGTATGAAAAAAAAATGTTGCACATACTTTTTTGATTTATCTATGTCTACTCTACATCATATCCAATTTTTAAAAACTATAGCAAAAAAAAATGCAACCAACCAAAGTTTGCTGGACAATTACATCTTACAGTTATATCACCACTGATCCGTAAACTTTAGCTGAACATGCCGTTCAGCTTTGAGATAATAAATAGAACATATAAGGCATATTTATTTAGCAGGCTAACAAAATAAGCATAGGTCTTGTATCTACTTACCGTCAACTTAATGTATCACAGTTTCTAAATGGACATCCAAATATCAAAGATGGTTTCTCACTTCAGCAATCGTATCGTAGACATAGACATGCAGGCCCGTGCATTCTGAATCACTGCGCTAATAAAGCATGTCAAATGCGTAAGCGTATTATAAAAAGGCCTCTTAACCCTACCTTGAAATTTGGAAGGCTTATGGGATTTAATGAGCATTCCTGTGTGATCCCTTTAAGTACTCAATGTCCATTCGTTTGATTAAAATGCAATTTTGGGGTTTTATTTTTTATGGTCATGGTCAGATAGATTTACATAGAAACTCATGCAACCTGCTTGTTGAATGTATCCCTAATCCACATACATTTGACTCAGTATTTTGTTAAAAGCTTATTTCCACATGCTTCATAGTTTGACCAGGTGTGGAGACTTAATGAACGTGCAGATTTTATTATATTGTATTTATTAGTGATTTGCAAGGCTTTATTTCGAATGGACGTAGAGAGGTTGGTTGGTTGATTTTTAGATAGTTGGATTAACTTGTGAGAAAAATGGGGGAGGAAATGCTGTTGTGGGTTAGGAGCTAGTCAGAGGCGCCGAGAGGCCGGGGTACCCGGGACAAGTGCCCCGGCGCCCGCGATAACCAGGTAAATAAATAAAATAAATTAATAATTTTAAAAAAATATTAAAGGTATACATTCACCCAGTACCATTCATGTGTTTTCCCACGAGAATTGTAAATAAAGCTGACCGTTTATCGATTGGTAATTAATTAATATCTAATTCTTTTTCATTAATATTTTCATGACTACTCTAGTGTTTATGTTTACAATGTATCAAATTGTAAATTATTTACGTTATTAATTTATAATTATAAAAGCCTTTGACCCTGGACATCGTCAATATACATACCAGTTAGAAAATAGACCTGATAGAGAATCGATTGCCAAATAAACTCTTAATTAATATATTAAATCAGTGGCGGATTTAAGGGGGACCCGACCCCCAACTCTCAAACCTTTCAAAATTTAACAAAAATTGAGAAAAAAGAAGATTCTAATAAAATTTAAGTCTAAAAATGCCATTTTCGGCCGTCCAGAGGTGCCATAAACATACATTTTCCTACTCCAGCCACCATGATTGGGCTGAGGTAGATAGACCGTTCATTGTGAAAGTCCTTGTCACCACTATAAACTTTCATACCTATGTTATAAATCTTTCCAGCACGTTTGAATAAAAGGAAGGATATCTTTTACTTTTCTTGTTTCTGTACTTTGTTTTTTATGGCCTGTAAAATTAGGCACTTTATAATCAATTGAATTAGTCCTCTAATCCATTAAAATGCCGTAGCTTCCGAGGTGGGGGGGGGGGGGGGGGCC
>NW_022734032.1:0-565 GCF_011630105.1 Anneissia japonica | reverse complement strand
TTATATATCTATTTATATATAGGCCTATATCGCCGTTAGAGGTATTTTATTACACAATTTATTTATTTTTTTTTATAGGAAAACATCGGTTGAGAGCTATGGTATATACGATGTATTATCTTGTGTTTTATTCAAACACTGTATTTACCTTTCTTATATGATTTATATATAATTTAACATTGTTAACGGCTATCTCGATTTATAGTTAGTTAGTTAGTTAGTTCTGAAATCATTATATATTGGACATTCAGTAAAGCAGTGTAATTCATTTTCTATGCTATGCAAGTTGCATATTACATGCTATTATTTGTTTCAAGCCGTACCTATTGTGTAATAGAGTGTATCTGGCGTTATTTGAATTTGTTCAAACATGAAGCCTCTGTGGGCTAATAGTTATGACGCTCGCCTTGACAGCGAGAGGTCGCTGGTTCGAATTCCCGTCAGAGGTATTTTATTACACGATTTATTTATTTATAGGACAATCTTCGTTGACAGCTATGCTACACGATATATTATCATAAATCTTGGCATTATCGTACTTATTGTACATTTTAGCTTTATAATT
>NW_022734031.1:0-1172 GCF_011630105.1 Anneissia japonica | reverse complement strand
GAATGATCGCAACTGTCATCATCGCAATGACACTCCTGCAGACAGCCGTTTCCATACATTCCAGGCTCACATTCTAAAAAAAGAAAGATATATGACATACGCCTACTATAAAAATGTATTGGTTTTCCAGCCATGTCAAGTTACTCACAGAAAGTGATACTATATCAATAACATGACACCAAATTGGTTACATTCCATTATGATTAATTACGTTATTACTGTAAAATATTAATAATATTAATAACACATGACTGTCACTTTATACTGGCTCTTAAAGAGTGAAATATGTTTGAGGTACACTGCAGATACATTTTCCTAGATAGTGTAAAAACGGCAAACTTTGGTTGGTTGCATTTTTTTTTGCTATATTTTTTAAAAAATGGATATGATGTAGAATAGACATAGTTAAATCAAAAAAGTATGTGCAACATTTTTTTTCCATACGTACGGGGGGATGCCAGCCGTTTCAAAATGGCCGCCATTTTTTTCCTAAAATTGTCACTAATATTGTAAATTTATGTCATTAAAATGCAGTATTCAATTGGAAATCCACTCATAACAAAGACAGCAACAGTTAACTAAATATTGTACACATTTTTGAGCTATTACAATTTAAAATGGCTGCCATTTTCCATTATTTTAGCTTTTTAGCATACAAATTAATATAATAATAACCGACCTGTACAAAAACTGATAGAGGTATTTATATGCAATTGTCATATGCTGTTATTATTATTACCATAATATATATATGATATATATATATATACATACATATATATATATATATATATATATATAATAGAAAATAATGAAACAACTTCATTAGTAGACTTTAAGAACACTGATCTATTATAAACTCGGATATTTCTGCCACTCCTGTGGCCTTCATCAGCGAGAATAAGGAAAACATTATGAATCAATATAATATAGGCTTGTCTTATCAAAAAAGAATAAAGGTTTCATTATTTTCTATTATTCTGTCGGAACACACGTGGAACACAAATGAAATATATATATATATATATATATATATATATATATACATATATATTTCATTTGTCGGATACACCGTTCATAGCCTGTCGCAGACCACCTAACCTTCGTGATATATTAGTACGATCTAAATTCAAGAGGCAAACTAACTCATGCGACAACCGTAATTTGGGTAG
>NW_022734030.1:0-1454 GCF_011630105.1 Anneissia japonica | reverse complement strand
AAATGAGTGGAGTTGAATAGCTTGGTGGTTAAGATGCTTGCCTTCCAATCCCAGGGTCCTGGGTTCAATTGCTGCCAGTTACAGGATTTTTTCTCACGACAAACAACTTCACTCCCTAAATCTCATATTGAGATTTTGGGAGATAAAAAAAGAAAAAGAAAAAGAAAAAAAGGAAGAAAAAGAAAAAAAAATGATAGCCCAGAACGCCTCAAATGTTATTTTCGGGCGTCTAGAACACAAACATTTCGCGGACACCCTAGGTCAGTGTTGTCTCGATCGGCCCAAATTTCTGTCCCCTTTCGACCCCCCTCTCCTTTTGGACAACTCTGGATCTGCTCCTGATGTCTGGTATCATAACTACTAGACCACCGCGATTGCGCTAAATAGGTTGTAAAAAAAAAAAAAAAAAAAACGCAAAAGGAATTTGAGTGAAATATTTGTCCATATGTGTATGCATGTGGGTGTGTAATAGAATACTTACGTAGAAATGAATTGTCTAAAGGCCTGTTTATACTTCAACGATAACGATAAAAAAGCTAAAAAGCGATTGTTCATATAGAAACACAAGAAATAAGAGAAGTTTTTACACTAGGACGATTCGATAACGATTTATTGTGTATACGATAACAAAATACTTTAACAAATCAAATCGGATGACGTCATAATCGTGGAAATGATTATGACGTTCTCTGATTTGATTTGTTAAAATATGGTGTTATCGCATATCTGATAAATCGTTATCGAATCGTTCTAGTGTAAAAACTTATCTTATTTCTTTTATTTTCTATATGAACAATTACTTTTTAGATAGCCAGAGGACTCAATTTAAAGCCACTAGATTACAATAACATAAAATATGGATACCAGTGGCGTATCCAGAAGCTTCAATGGGGGTACGTGGGGATGGTAATTGAAATTGAGGGGTGGCTGAGGAAGCCTTGAGTATGGAATGGGGCCCGATAATTATGTGTAGGGGAGCTAGGTCGCAAGATAAGGTGATAGGGGCGGATTGATAGCGCTTATATTTAAAGTGTGCTACAGTCGAAGTACAATAGTAAGCTGTAGTTTCAAACAAACAAACTAAAACCCTGGTATTCAAACTCCGGCCCTTAGACCAACACAGTCCGAAAAGAATTACAGCTTTATAATTATTCATGTAGCTGGTATACATGTAAACATTCTCGGAGACACATTACTCTTTGCTAATTCTTTCATAGTTTTAACATGTTCTTATGTTAGACAGGCTAGCTGCAATTTAGATTGGGTTTTTGGAGTGTTCCTTGGCTTGCTGCAGCAGCATTGATTCTGCTGCTTTGTGACTGTTCTATACATCTGGAGGTTAATTCTGCTAATGTCTGGATTGCTTTCACATCGACCCCCTGTATGAATAAAGAGTAACATAAATACAAAATTAAACTAAAGACCACCCCCACATTAGCTTACCATTTAGCTCA
>NW_022734029.1:0-805 GCF_011630105.1 Anneissia japonica | reverse complement strand
TAGTAGCGCACAGTGTTAAACAATTGATCCCCTAAGTTACAAGAAATCGTATATATGTGATTCTGACAACCATTTCATTTACAAGATGGCCGAAAAGCGATCGGATGGGAGCCACTCGAGAGAGCTGCGGTAAAACCGAATTTTTCTTAATAACACAAGCTGGATTTGTCATATAATAGTTTCAATCGTGCGGGTAAATGAATGTTTTTGCATAATACTTGAATATTTAAGGGAATTACAACTTGGAAGTTTGATTTTGAAGATGAGGTGAACTTATGCATTAGCGCCCCTAAATTCTTCCGTGTTGCCTAATGTAACCATTAGATTATTAATTTTAAGCTGCTTTTCTTTCTTCACCACAGCAGTGAATTTTTCCTATCGGGAACAAGAGAAAGAGGCAAGTGAGTATAACTTTGCAAATATTAATAATTAATATTAATAATAACCGGTCGGCGCTATGTATTATTACATTAATCATTAACAATCATTATTAGGGTACCTAACTAGGCCTAGGCCCAGATTATGTTGATAGGTATCTAGACGAGGTCTATGCCATGGCCCAGGTTGTTTGTGTCTACCAGACTTACAATTATATTATTATTAGATTCATTATTAGTATTTGTAAATACAGCCACTACGTAGACATACTTACTGTAATTGGATATGCTTTCCGTGTTGTGCAGCAAGTCTCGTTTCCGTGTGGAGTTGCAGATATGCAAATGCCCTGACCTGGAGTCATAGTGTTTTCGAGGCCGGCCGGCCGGCCGTAATTGACATTGCAAGGGTTTTGTCACTACATTAACAA
>NW_022734028.1:280-528 GCF_011630105.1 Anneissia japonica | reverse complement strand
TCACGTTCCGGCAACCCACGTCCGCATCTTCAACGTGGAGCTGTCGACGCACAACGCCCGCATAATGAAGGGACTTGCATCAGTGGGAAGGGTGATAAGAGATTAGGCCGGCGGCGCTAGGGCCGACGATTTCGTCGAAGGACTGCTGAAGCCGCTTTTCATCCTGACCGAGAAGGAATCTCGGCTCGTGCAAGCCTTCCGACGTTCTTGCGGAATATACGACCGGAAGCTGAGGACGAAGAACAGGA
>NW_022734028.1:0-212 GCF_011630105.1 Anneissia japonica | reverse complement strand
GCTGTACGAGCGGGCGGACGAACGTCTCAAGTGGACGTGCTGTCTGTTCGCCGACGACCGCGTCCCCTTCGGACGCTTACCGGTCAACCTACTTTTAAATATGAAATACCAGAGACGTTCCACTCCCTCTTAGTTTATGTAAAAATATACACAATAAATAAAGAAAGGAAAACAAATAATACGATTTTCTGGTGTATTTCTTTTTTGTTCAT
>NW_022734027.1:3582-3719 GCF_011630105.1 Anneissia japonica | reverse complement strand
CCACAATCATTTTTTTTTTGGGAGAGGGGAGTGGGGATTTTTTTTACTCATTCTTTAACATGGTTGACTCTAGCCAAAATGGACATAGTCAAACACAGTGCTAAACTGCTTTTAACCACCATTTTTTTTTTTTTGGG
>NW_022734027.1:3153-3526 GCF_011630105.1 Anneissia japonica | reverse complement strand
GTCAAACACAGTGCTAAACTGCTTTCTACCACAATTAATTTTTTGGGGAGAGGGGAGGGTGGATTTTGTTACTCATTCTTTAACATGGTTGACTCTAGCCAAAATGGATATAGTCAAACACAGTGCTAAACTGCTTTCTACCACTATTAATTTTTTTTCGAGAGGGGAGGGGGGATTTTGTTACTCATTTTTTAACATGCTTGACTCTAGCCAAAATGGATGTAGTCAAACACAGTGTTAAACTGCTTTCTACCACAATTAATTTTTTTGGGAGAGGGGAGTGGGGATTTTGTTACTCATTCTTTAACATGGTTGACTCTAGCCAAAATGAATATAGTCAAACACAGTGCTAAACTGCTTTCTTCCACAATTT
>NW_022734027.1:2933-3148 GCF_011630105.1 Anneissia japonica | reverse complement strand
GCGAGAGGGGATGGGGATATTGTTACTCATTCTTTAACATGGTTGACTCTAGCCAAAATGGATATAGTCAAACACAGTGCTAAACTGCTTTCTACCACAATTTTTTTTTTTTTGGGAGAGGGGAGGGGGATTTTGTTACTCATTCTTTAACATGCTTGACTCTAGCCAAAATCGATATAGTCAAACACAGTGCTAAACTGCTTTCTACCACAATT
>NW_022734027.1:0-2297 GCF_011630105.1 Anneissia japonica | reverse complement strand
CACTCGGGCCGTCTCGACTGAATCGACCCGAAAATCTCATATTGCAGAATTCAGGTCAAAAGGTCATCAACAACTTCTGATCTGATCTGAGAGAACGTCGCTGTCTAATTTTTAAAAATACATTGATGTTCATGCTAATACTAATGGGTCGTTTAAAATGACATAATATTTGATTGAGCTGCACGAGTAGAAAAGTGTTATTTTAACTTGAGTTGCATACTGTGGCAATTTTTATTTTTTAGTTAGGTCTGGGTTTTGCATAATTACCTAGGCCTAGCTACAAAAAATATACGCTTTGTGGGGAAAGCACAGAGAGTAAGGAAAATCGCGTTTCTCGGGGCGTTTCATCAAATGAAACAGGGTGACAGTTATTTCCAAATTAAGAGAGGAGCTGAGAAGAGGCACCTCTAAAATACTGGATGCCATAAGACCTGCCAAAATGGCAGAGCACCAATGAATGTATGAGGCCCGGCCTAGTAGTTATTAATATCAGGCATAGTAATCTGCAGATTCTTGATTACAAGACCAGACCAGGTTTATTACATGTAATGCTGAAATGATTATTTAATATTATTATTATTATTATTAATTATTGTTAGGCCTATTATTATGTTCCTAAAACCAACCTGTAGGCCTACCTTTAAGGGGAAATAACAGAAGATATTCCCCCTGGGCTAGTTATTAATTATAGGCCTAGTAAATAGTATGGTTTTTCATTACAAGGCTTAGGTCAAGGTATTTAATGCTGAAATTATTATTATTGTTATTATTATTATTAATTATTATTATTATGTTACTAAAACCAACCTGTAGGCCTACCTTAAGGGGAACTTAGACAATTGAGGAATTAGAGAACAATTGAAAAATCGACGTCTAAGGGAAATAACACAAAAGATATTCCCCCTGGGCTAGTTATTATTTATAGGCCTAGTAAATAGTATGGTTACAAGGCTTAGGCCAAGGTAATTAATGCTGAAATTATTATTATTATTATTTTTATTATTTAGTAACATTAATTACATTACAAGGATAGTTTGGCCAAGTTCAATAACGCCGCCGAATGGTATATTTTATTTATTTAATAATATTTCTCTTATGCACTCTATTTTTTATTTCATGCTTTAATTTTTTTCCATTTTTTTTCTCAAAATTTCAATCAACGTCTGTATGAAAAGCGTGACTGTTGGTGTCAGCCTAGGACCCTAGGCCTAGGTAGGACTTAACTTAGCCTGCTGAGTTAGGCCCATAGTTTATCCTTTTTCTCTCTAGCCTTTGGTATTAATACCTATCAACACTTTATAAAAGGGGGTACTAGCTGTTGTTGTTGTAGATATTATACTAACATTTAATAAACATCCAAGAAAGTCACAGTTAGTTACACACGTACATCCCATAAATCCGTAAGATATCATAGGCCGACCGTAGGTAAACATAGAAAGAGCAATAATAGTAAAACGACATTGCGGAGTGTCTGCTTTTGTTCCTCGTATCGAACTTAGTCGAGTCAATCCGAGATGGCCCGAGTGAAGTTTCATGCAAATGTTTCGTACGGAAAAAAAAATCGCGTCCAGTTTGGTATACTTTATATACCTGCTGTGAGTCGCCATCTTTGTTGTTGTCATATTGCGCCCTCAATGGTAGCTTAATTTGTTTTGGGATTGGTCAAATCAAGTCACATGATCAATCCTCGCATTGATATTTTTGCAATGGCGACTATTCACGCATCGCGACAAATTCCAAATAGTTCGTTAATAAAAAAATTATTAAAATACGTTTGGATTAGAAGCTGTTTGAGAAACTTTTGCTCAGCCTTAATTAATATATGTTCTACCGACTTATACCCGCATTGCGATCGGTTGTACCAATTGTGACATCCAATCGCAAAGTAAAATCGTGTCTGACAGCTCACCTAGAAGTAGTCGATTAGTAATACGATTTCGCAATTGTTACCCGTTGCGCGCAAGCGTAAAATTAGGGAACATTATTCAACATTGACCTCAAGTTTATGCTCACTTAATACGATTTCGAAATGGCAATTGGTTAGGCTGATATGTAAAAACGCAAAATTGCGCGTAGATGACGTCACGCATGACTGAGCGCGTTGAAAAGCTTACCATGACTATTCCAGACCAAGCCAATGTTCGATGACGGTCTTGTGCGCAACTCGTGGCATTTTTTTGAGATATCGTGCGAACAGAAAAAGGGAGAAAGAAAAAAAAGAAGATGATGATGATAATGATCCTGACAATAACAAGGTGATCCGCACTAGATGCGGATCACCAAAAAAAAAAAAAAAA
>NW_022734026.1:0-2074 GCF_011630105.1 Anneissia japonica | reverse complement strand
AGCTAGCTCTGCATAAATTATCAACAAAATCGCAACATGGCATTACATGATCGATGATGACTTTTAGCATTGGTCTACTTTATGATGACAAAGTAATACTTCCGGAAATACCTTGAAACTTTTTTTGCAGACAGCGCAATTTTCGACTCCCGGATGGCATTATAGATGTTTAAAAAACTGTGTGGGACTGTCCCACTAGCTGGCTCAGCATTGATTATCAAGCATGGTTGTATCTATAGTACAAAGTTTTTCAAGGTTTCATACATAGAAAATAAAAAAGACAATATTCTAATTCAGTTCATCTTTGTTTTTTATTCGGTGTAGCATTATACATGTGTTATGCAATCAACCTATGGTCACATCAACAGTAAATATTTTTATTTATTCTGCATACAGTACAGTAAAAAATCCAAAATAAAAAAAAAATTATTAAAAAAAAACCGCGTTCCACATTAGTTTTTTCAAAACAAGGGAGCTTTGAGACAAACAATTTAATTAATATGGCCTAAAAAAACCAAGTTTAATTGGAAGCCTATTTATACAAAATATATTTAATTTTTACAACACTTGATTCATTTAGGGCCAAAACAGATTTTTTTTTTCCAAGCCATCCAACCCAAAATCTAGGGTAGGATAGATTGGAGAAATCCCAAGAGATCCAACATCCAGAAAATGTTTAAATGACCACTTAACACATTTTATTTTATTTTGCTGCACACGGTGATATCAATCGCACTGACTTCCCTGAGACAATTTAATGAAATATTAAAAACATGCAAATATTATGAATTTACGGGGGATGTGTTATTTTCTGGGAGATCCTTGTTTGCTAGATTTACACAATAATGACACATAGTTTGTATCCTTTAACACTGCGCGCATTTGTATTGTGTAGTCGTAATTGTACCTAATGTAAATGTAGTTTTAGGGAGGTCGTTTGGATTTCGGGGAGAATCCCGCGACTTGTCGGAGATATTGGACCTCTGGCTTTTTACTCAATTACCCTCACTGAATGGGTCCCTTGGCCTTAGACAGGACTCTTTATTTGTCTACCCATGAGTATAAGAGGGTACCAGCATATGATGGGAAGATAAAACATGTTTGTGTGGGAGGAGATGAGTGGTGAACCCCCCACAGCCAAACACAGTCTGGCCCAAAAGCCATAAGAACAGACTTGCTGTGCAGGAGAGAGTGGTGAACCCCCCACAGCCAAGCACAGTCTGGCCCAAGCCCAAATGCCATAAGAGCAGACTTGTTGTGCAGGATGAGTGGTGAACCCCCCACAAGCACAGTCTGGCCCAAATGCCTTAAGAACAGACTTGTTGTGCAGGAGGAGTGGTGAAGCCTAAATGCCATAAGAACAGACTTGTTGTGCAGGACGAGGAGTTGAAAAAAAATTCCCTCTCCCCCACCCCCCAGCCAAGTACAAACTGGTTTGAATGGCATACTGTAAGAAAAAGTGATGGGCACTCCGGTCCAGTTTGCCTATCACTTCTTGAAATTTAGTTACTTTTCTGAAAAAGAAAAGAAGAAAAACTGCAATATTTGATAAAATTGCACTAAAACTTCAGCAATGGGTTTTAGGAATTAAAAGAAAATACACAGACAACAGATAATTGTTTTGATGAAAAGATTTTTTAAAACGTGTTAAAATATATATTTTTGTTTGCAGGCTTGAAGAATCTAGGTTTAAAATAGAATCAGAACGTAATAAGTCAGTTGATGAAGTGTTAGCAAGTGAAGATGATGCTAGAAGACTCAGAGACAGGTAATGTTTACCATGCAAACTAAAAATATTGTTAAGTATTGTACAGTAAACAAATAAATAAAAAATAAATAAAATATTCAAAACTAAGAAGGAGTTTGATGTTGCATGTTATACACAAGAAGTATTATACTAAGCTATTTTCCCAATTGGATACCCTTTAATGAATCAACTTAAATCATTAGTGAATCTCCTTCTAGAAGACAAAATTAATTAAGTCACACACATTTAAGCCAACTACAAGCTATCACATTTTAAATATCATTAAAGTTATTTTGGTCTATGGATTCACTGAGCAATTGTACTATA
>NW_022734025.1:0-1003 GCF_011630105.1 Anneissia japonica | reverse complement strand
TATATTATATATATATCATATATAAAATTTAAAATAAAAGCTCAATAGGGTAATGAAAATTTAAACATCAAAAACAAATTGAAATGTACTAAAAATATGCGAATGAAAACACCTAATGTGACAGTGCATACCATCTCGTGCTCATCATTGATGATATATGAAGACAGCATTACCTTCATTGGTGATAGTTCAGTCACATGATAATCCTGCTGAACATGCAATGATCAGTAATAATATTAAGCAGAACCTACTAGTACAACATAAATTCCATACTGATAAAGTTGATGTCAACATGAAAATTTTGCACAGGAATACTTCATTCGCACCATTTGTAAGCTCGAGGAAATATTTATATTTTCAAATTTTTTTCACTTTTTAATAAAATGGCATGCAGATTTTTTTTTTTTTGTGAAATGGCAAAAAAATGTTTCTAGGGATTTTAATTTTAATAATGGAAATCTAAATAAATTGTAAAGAAATCTAAGTAAATTTTATAACATGTCAGGTGTTTTTACTCCTAATGATTAAAATGGTATGGTGTCAGGGGATTACGCTCCTATGGAACTAAGTACTTGATTGGATTGTTATCACTGTAGGAATGTACCATACACACCTGTGTTAAGTTAATATGAAATTCATGTGCTTCCACATAATTTTTTAATTGTATTTGAAAATGTATATTTTTATGTACACTTTTATAAGAGCACATTTTATAAGAACACTGAGGCTAAATTTGCTTAAAAATTAAGAACAAAATAAGAACAAATTGAGGCTGAGGAAAAATGTCAATTGAGATTTTTGTTTAAAAAAGAAACTAGAAAAACCAAAAAATAATATCTGTACCTTATATGCCGTACAGTAGGTGTGTATATGTTATACCCTCTACAATACAGTAGGTGACCTACCTGTCATTTGGGATAATTTTTTCTGGGGCCATGTTTTCCCCAGGACTTTTTTAGGGGCATTCTTTCAGTGTATACTGCTGTAAAATAATACTTTTCTA
>NW_022734024.1:0-652 GCF_011630105.1 Anneissia japonica | reverse complement strand
GGACAAATTGGAACAGGAGGCTCTTTGTCTAAAAATTGAATTTATAGAATAATTAAATATTTGATAAATAATAAAAATAATTTAAGAAATAAAAAAATACATAGGAATGATACATCAACTCTCATATTACATAAACTACCCACCTTCGTTCACATATTATAATAACCGTTCTTATCAATAACGTACTTGTTTGAAGTAAAATTGTTAGGACATACGATGACCGGAGGTTCCTCATTCATAAACAAAGTAATTTATTAACAATACATACGATTTTGCAATTATTTGTTTCATTAGATTTGCTAAATTTGGTTACCTTCAACAGTGATTGTAAATGAGCACATAGCAGTATTTCCATATGGATCTTCCGCGGTGTATGTTACTAAAGTATCACCTATTTGGAATGTACTGGCTGGTTCAATATCAACTGTAAGGTTCAATCTGCCAGAGTTGTCCTCAGCGATCGGTTCGGTCCAAGAAACATTAGCAGTGAGCAGGCGGATTGTAGTATTTACTTTTGTATCGTTTGGACAATTGTAAATAATTGGTACCTCATTGTCTGCAAGGAAGAATACACTGTACAAGATAATTTTTTTTTGACCGAAAAATTAGAAATTAGTTTCCACTGGCAATTATACAAAATATAAGCAACATA
>NW_022734023.1:0-676 GCF_011630105.1 Anneissia japonica | reverse complement strand
AAGTAGTTTGACCTAAAACTGGGGAACGGTGAAAGAAATACAGATTTTTGAATATTTTACTGGGGAAATAAGGGCATAACCGCCTTTTTTACACCTTTTTTCCCCCAGTTTTTAAAATCAGTTCTACAACACATCAACAACTTTTTTTTCCTCAGGAGTCTAAGTTTAAAAGCGGTTGTCACTTTAAAAGTGATGTATTCACTAATTGGCAATCCATGGCCCTTGTGCCTAAATAAATAACAAAAATACTAATTTTAACTACCATACCTCATGGTTAAGACCTGCTGCGTCCCCTGATCCCACAACTGATGGACTTGTTGATATATCCTGGCAGTTTGTGCAATTATTTGTTTCTAAATGTTCTTTTCCACACCTTAAATTCTTAGGTCATTGTTAGCATGTCACAAAAATATTACTGGTGCACTGTCATAAATAGCCCCCTCGGCCACCACAGGTTCGAAATTGTTGGTGTGCTGCCATCGGTAGCACATTTACCCACCACTGATCCCAGAAGTGATTGAGTCACACAAACTGTTTAGTGCACTACCATAGGGAGCCCATTCAGTCACTACTTGTCCCAAAAGTTGAGCCACACTATGTGTAATTATACGCATAGGATATCAAATGATAGCAGTCTCTGATATTTTCATGACATAAATTTTAATTTGTATTTTAT
>NW_022734022.1:0-519 GCF_011630105.1 Anneissia japonica | reverse complement strand
TGGTAGAAAAGAAAATGTCACTAATTACCACCCAATATCTATATTACCAACTATATCTAAAATATTTAAACGATTAATTTTTAACCATTTATTTCAACACGTCTTACCCGTTCTCTCCCCTGCTCAGCATGGCTTCATACCAAATAGATCATGTACCACCAACCTTGCAACATTAATTTCTTTTGCATATCAAGCATTTGACAATAAAACACAATGTGATGTCACATACACTGATTTTGCAAAGGCCTTTGACACAGTCGACAATAAACTCCTCATTTATAAACTTTCTAAATTTTATTTTACTGGAAATGTTTTAAAGCTTTTGCTCAATTACATATACAATCGAAAACAAAGAGTCTCAGTTGATGGCAGTACATCAGACTGGCTCCCTGTGAGATCAGGTGTCCCACAGGGAACAATTTTGGGACCTTTATTTTTTACCCTTTTCTTAAAAGACTTAACTTCGAATTTCAATTCCCATTGTTTACTATATGCTGATGATTTGAAATTGATTAGATT
>NW_022734021.1:0-510 GCF_011630105.1 Anneissia japonica | reverse complement strand
AAAAACAAAAAAAAAAAAAACATACATTTCCTGGTAACCGAATCCTATGTGGATACTAGTAAACAAAATACAAATAGGGCATAAGCGCACATTCCCGCTTTTTTTTTAATCTGTTGTAGGCTACGGAATAAAAGTTTGACATATTACAAAGGCATCAAACATATTGAGAAATATTAAAGTTAGGTAGTGGTCAAATTATTTTAAATGTCAAATTAGGCCTATATTTCAACAGTGTCAGCTTTTGGTGGTTATTTTGCGGACGGTGATAGGCGGCAGGTGACACTGAGCATTATCATTCGCGGCCACTTTGTTTAAATAGACACTATCTTTCAAAGTTACGGAAGCCCGTTAGTGTCAACAGTGAATAAAAATTTCAAATCAGTTATCTGGCGGCCGCCAGATAATTAAGTGGCGGCCGCCAGATAATTATCTGGCGGCCGCCAGATAATATGCGGCGGCCGCCACATAATTATCTGGCGGCCGCCACATAATTATCTGGCGGCCGCCACA
>NW_022734020.1:0-1263 GCF_011630105.1 Anneissia japonica | reverse complement strand
TTTTAAAAGATGCAAATAAGACAGGTGAATATTTGAACATTGTGTCCGCTTATCTGTCTGTCTATATATCTGCTTGTCTGTGTATCTATGTATCTGGCTGTATGATTCTTGCCTTACCTATTAATTGATATACTTATTGGCATTTCCCCTCAGCAATTGGCCTGCTAGAGGCTGTTGGATCATTGGCCCACCAAGAGAGTTATGAACACAGCTACCCTTATGACTGGAGGACCAAGAAACCTATCATTATCAGAGCCAGTAATCAGTGGTTCATTGACACAGCATCCATAAGGGACAGATCTATGGTAAATAATTCATCGTCTGTCTTGGGACATTATTAATTTGTATCCATCCTAAACACCTGGACTGAGCTACCTGGACCAAACAACATGGAATAGAGCACGTGGAGAGTTATGACTGTTTTTTATTTAAAGTTTTCAAGACAAATAAAGAATATGTTGCGAACATAGGTTTTTAAGGTTTATCAGTTTAACGTATATTGTTGCTTAGCTGTGGGGCACTCAGTTGTATTAACAATTTGGGTAGTGTTGATGAGCAATTAAGGGGTGTCCTGAGGTGTTATGATGTCACGTCAGCAACATTGTACTCTATAGTTTTCTACTCATTTTGTTTAATGACTAATAGAACTGCTTGATATTATCCTTGTTTCCACAGCATTGTGTTGATGAAGTGAATATTTTACCAAATCACGGCAACAACAGCATGAAAGCACAGCTTGCTGGTCGCACGTTCTGGTGCATATCGCGGCAGAGGGTATGGGGCGTACCGATCCCGGTGTTTTACGATGAAGTTGATGATCAACCACTTCTTACACGGTGTGTAGAATTTGTTGTTGTTTAATACAATAGCACCAGGCCATAGTTCGAAAATGGGGACATTGACAAATGCAGTAGCCATAAGCAGTATTTTGTGAAACTGGCTGTAAGTGGGTCTGGCTGCCATGAAGTACAACAGTAAAAGATATGATGAACGCTTACATGCCAAGTGACTGTTGAAATGTTGAAGATTATGTTCTTTTTGTTTCACTTCTTAAGAGATTCCGTGAATCATGTTGTCAGTTTGATAAAAGAACACGGATCAGATTGTTGGTGGGACAAGCCGATGAATGATCTCCTTCCAAAATCAGTCATTGAAAAGGTAACACTAAGCATTGTTACTCGTGTATATTTTATTGCATTAAAATACTAGGACCATGTAATATACTTATGTTTTTGGATGATCAAAACAGAACTAATATTCATA
>NW_022734019.1:0-1251 GCF_011630105.1 Anneissia japonica | reverse complement strand
AATTCAGGAAACCAAAATAATTTAATCAGAATGTTGAATAAGTAATTTAAAAGGATCAATAAGTTTATTAACTTTAAACTAGAAACAGATATAGAAACAAGAGCGACCGCTCACCTGTCGGTGCGTTCCTCCACAGGCGCAGGTTATTATATTGGGTGTTTTGGAAGAGCTAATAAGATAGCCATTATTAAATAATTAGAATGTTTATTTTGTACAAAACAAATTATTATTTAGAATGTTAATTTGTACAAAATGAAAAATATCTAAAAATTGAAAAAAAATAAAAGTGCTTAAAATTGGAAAAAGTGAGGTACTGAAAAAAGAGTACTGTTTCTACACTTTTGAAAATATTGATAATTGTGAACAAACTCTTGTTGAGAAGAAGTTATTTAACCCTCTGTTTAATCAACAGACAAAATGAATTCTTATTAAAGTTAATTACTTACTTTTATATACTTTTACAACAGACATTATTGCAATTATCAATTGCTATACCAACCAAAGATCTATGCAAAAGAATACAGAAAAGATATTTAACTGACTGTTAATAGAATTCAATTTCAGCTCATGACATTTATTTTAATTTATTTTATTATAAATTCGGCATGTTTATATAACACAAGCACATAACAAGTACAAAAATACAGGTTAGGGGCATGCTCAGAGGGAATTATGTGCTAAAGCCTGACACCAGAGTGAATTCTCTCTAAACCGCTTGTAAAAGAAAAAACCAAAGAAAAACAGAGACTGAAAAAGATTTTTTTATATTTTATAAATGTCAATGTTTTTAATGCATTTGAATATGTAATAATTTGTAAGTACAGGTCTCCCTCCAAATATAGAACATTTTTAAGACGGAATTTTTCCATGGTCCTTAGCAGCTTTGGTCTCTAATTAGAATAGTAAAGATAAAAGATATTTTTTAATATGGGACCACAGAAAAGTTGTCTTTAATTGGAGGTGGTCTTTAATTGGAGGGGTCTTTCATTAGAGTGGTCTTTAGAGGGAGGGTTGTATTTTATTTATCAATGCCAACATGGCCCCTCTTATAAATACTTCACATCTATGATCAAGGTCATTGGATCAAACATGGAATGCATACTTGGCATCCTGGGGAGAATTTCATGATGTACATATAATTGTTGGTGCAATATGTGATCAAACCTACAGTACACTTTTTTTTTTTTTATAAGAACACATTTTATAAGAACACTGAGGCTGAAAATGCTTAAAAATTAAGAACAAAATAAG
>NW_022734018.1:0-1170 GCF_011630105.1 Anneissia japonica | reverse complement strand
TAAATTGCCGATATCCTCTACGCGTTATCAAGAAGGCCATTAACAAAGCTTCAACTAAATCACGAGGAGAGCTTCTCATATATAAGGACAAGCAACAGAGTCAACGGGCACCGCTCATACTAGATCACAGCACTAAAACTCAGTATCTCACCAACGCTATCAAGCAAGACTACAAATCACTATCTAAGGACCCATCGATAGCACCCATCTTCTGCCAACCTCCTGTACTTGCCAGACGACAACCTCCCAACTTGAAGTCCCTACTCACTAGCTTCAAGTTACCCACTCACTCTACAGACTATGGTAATAGACCTTGCAACAGACCCAGATGCCAACTATGCCGCATAATTACACCTGGTGCTAAATTCAATGTCCCAGGGACCAATCAGACATTAAACCCACCGGCTCTAGATTGTAACACATCTAATGTGGTTTAACTATTATTTTGTACTAAATGTAATAACGGAAATTATTTAGGCGAGACCGGATATAAACTTAGATTGAGACCAAACCATAAAAAATCAGTTAGAGATCAGCAAAAGGGCTTCCCTGTGGCTGACCACTTTAATTCATTGAACCATTCTATTAGTGACTTGCGCTTTTTAATCCTAGGTACCGATTTCAGATCTACAAGGCTAGAAGATGTGCTGATATCCGTTGGATCCTCCGTCTTAAATCTCATATTAAAGGTTTAAACAATGTCTTAGGCTTTATGAGCGAATATTCTTTTTTGAAATAGCATTTCTACCTTTTGCCTGAGATTTATCAGTCTCCCCTATTCATGCTTGTAACTGTCATGCATTTCAGCTGCCCTTTTTTGGCTCTTTGGTTGATTAATGATTAACTTTATGCTTATACTGTATACTTGATTATTTATTCCATTCACACATATATTTATGCTCGTCTTTTTCTATAATCTGTATGATGTTTATAGCAATATACTATGTATAGGATTGATTTTTTTACATTTAACGGGGTTTTGCTCCGCCTCTATCTAGTCACCTTTATGATTGCTTTGTTTATATGATGCCAATAATTCTGTACATTTTATTAACGCTGAAGACGTCCTGAGGACAGGACGAAATATTCGTTTTTCTATTAAATAATATATATTTTATGTTCTGTCACACGTCAACCTCTGCTATTTATTTTCGTACTTGACTCACATGT
>NW_022734017.1:0-650 GCF_011630105.1 Anneissia japonica | reverse complement strand
TTTTTTTCTCAATATTTTTTGAAATTTTAAAAAGGCCCCCACCCCCTAAATTGGCTACTGCTATCTATCGAATATCTGGAGAAAGAAATCTTGTTTGTTTTTACTCAGTGTACCAGCTGATTATAACTCAAAGGAAATACCGATAGCCATGACTGAATTTTACTGAATGAACTTTAATATGGTTGGCAATGGTGGTGGGGAGTGGGGTGGGGGAGGTAGGCAGGCAAGTAAAAAATGGAAATTATAGATGGTTGATATCCAACACTTATAATTGACAAATAAAAAGGTTAAGGAACTGAAATTTTATTAATATTTATTTGACATATTATTATGCATGCATGACATGCGGTCTAACTGTTATACAGTCATAATAAAATCTATTTACCCATGGGTCGTAACCCAAGTTTGGGCCGTGAGTGAATTTTTGAGGGTCGTCTGATCACATCTGGGTCTCCAAAAGGTTATACAGAAAGTCTTAAGTGTTATTTAAATACTTTAAAAATCAGAACATTCGAGTCAAAACATCGAAACAAAATATTTTTAAAATAAAATACGGTAATTTGTTACAATTTTGGCTATTGTCTTAAATTTGCGTGCCTGCATGCAGTGTACTATAATCTCAGTCAGACCGCCGTTTGTTTAATAGTGTT
>NW_022734016.1:0-749 GCF_011630105.1 Anneissia japonica | reverse complement strand
CCTCGTCCGTGTCGCATCGCGATCCCAGAGACGAGTAGCCGTCGTGCTCCGGAACCGGAAATCTTAGAATCCACCTCCTCAGGTAGGCGACGAACTTCCTCTTCCTGTTGCCGTCAACGCGTTTCTCCAACTTTTCCAGGAAGGAATCCACACCCTCCACGGCTCGCGGGATCGTCCGCGGACGATGCGGGTACAGCGGTGCCAACGACTTGAGGAGATCTCCTCCGGTCAACTCCTCGTCTCCTCGCTGCCAGTCGGCGCACAGACATCCGACGACGGCGTCGAAATCTTCGAACAGAATCAGTTTCTTTCCAATCTCCTTGTACAGTGTGGCTCGGAGTCTCGGCAGATTCCGCAACTCGCCATCCAAGTCGATGCGCAGACCGTCGAGAAGATCGTGACGTTCCAGTCCCAATCTTTGCGCTTCCAAAGACAGCGTCGTCCCGAATTTTCGTCTCGAGACGTCGCTTAGGAATTGCTCGAGCGCTTCCTCTACTGTCTTCTCCGACGGAGAATCTTTCGCCTCGTTCAAGAAGCACTGCAGCTTCACTGCTTCGAACGAGTAAGGCGCGCGTCTGCCGCTGACGAACGCCGCCAAGTCCCACAGCAGTGCCGAACGGATGCTCGGTCGCGCTCCGGAGTACGACGAGGAAGAAGAAGAAGACGACGACGAAGACGAGAAAGGGAAGCTGCTGGCCACCTCCTTGGCAACGGAGACGACGGACGACGGTGTCTTGGAGTGCCAGTTG
>NW_022734014.1:0-581 GCF_011630105.1 Anneissia japonica | reverse complement strand
ATCACTTAAAAAAATAATAAATAAAAAATAACGCTAACAAATATATTACGCACTTCTGTAACTTAAATTCATGTTGTCTTTTTCGTTTTCAAATTGATTGAAATCAATGAATTACAGGATTGAATAACAGTATCTAAAACATAATATAACAAGAAATTACAAATGCTATCGATATTCAGCAAATTTCTGCCACAGCTGATTAGGTCACATTTTGTTAAATTGCATACAGTACCTGTACCGAGGTCTAGAATATCTGAAGGCTTAGAAAGGCATACCCATAATTTATTTTATTATAAAATACTAATTAACTGTCATCATTATCACTTACGTAAAAAAATGCTATATGTAATTTCATACAAACCATTAAATTCTTAATCTATTAAACGGATCACAAATAGAGAGAATTCTGTTGAAGCTTATAATTAAGACAATTGAAAATCATAACAGTCAATGAGAATACTACTAACATGTTATCATATTTGGTAGGTTGCTTTTTTGTAACACCTGTTGAAATAAATTATCAATGTTTAAATTACTTTTCCCACATAGACATGTAATCCTACCTTGTATGTGTTAGAAAC
>NW_022734013.1:0-662 GCF_011630105.1 Anneissia japonica | reverse complement strand
TGATACTGGACGAATTTCTTTGTATTCAGTTTCAGTTAGTTAATTTCTATTAAATAGTGTCCGGACGTAGGCTTGTAAGGAGTTAAGCTGCGTAGTTAATGAACAGTTAGATAGTTTCTTAAACTTAGTTGAATCAGAGAACAAGTTCGTCATAGATGTGATATAATCAGTTTTCTTCATTATCGCAACACCATTCCCTTTCGAATTGAGTTCTTAATTTTCTCACATTTAATAAATGATTTATTAAACGTGAGAAAATTAAGAACTCAATTCGTGCAATGACATGTAACTTTCTTGAATTTGATAACCGAAATTTAAATTGTGATGCCAAACGTATTAATACTTTAAAAATCTTACGTAATAAGTATGTAATTCTTACACCTGGTAAAAAAAAAATGGTGTTGCGATAATGACGAAAACTGATTATATCACATCTTTGACGAACTTGTTCTCTGATTCAACTAAGTTTAAGAAACTATCTAACTGTTCATTAACCACGCAGCTTAACTCCTTACAAGCCTACCTCCGGACACTATTTAATAGAAATGAACTAACTGAAACTGAATACAAAGAAATTCGTCCAGTATCAACCATGCTTGTTTGAGCCCATGGACTACCTAAATTACATAAAGATTTTGATAATATTCCACCCCTAAGTCCTA
>NW_022734012.1:0-719 GCF_011630105.1 Anneissia japonica | reverse complement strand
GGTAAATACTGGAGACAGAGGCGGGGATGGTGGTTGGACTGTCAACAAGCGAGAGAAAAAAAAAAAACACTTCTTATTGACTAATTTTGGCATTTAATGAAGGAAATGAAAGATTAATCGTTTTTTTTTTTTGTTTTTTTTTTTGAAATCCGATGGGGAAATTTGTGTATCAAAAACGGAATGGTCCATTGATGTCTCAAATATAGCATAAAATACATGATCCAAGTATTGATACAATATCGTGTAGTGATTCAATATTTCGACATTAATTATATTATCACTCGAGTAATGTACAGTATTTATATTATCAGGCCTGTATATCCTGATAAGTGCTTGGTCTAGCCATGTTCTGTAGTGGTCATCAATCAGTCATTTCAGCCATTATGCCCAAGCTTTTATCACGGCCAATTGTGCTCGCCTATACGCCCTCTAGGTTAACGAATCAGACTACACAAAAAAAAATCACCCGCTATGGTTACCGATGGTGCACCTATTGCTTGCACACTTGACTTGATTGTATTCTGATAGTCACTCTTCCCACGATCAGTTCTCACCATAGAGATATTTCGAATGAACCTTCGACATTGCACGAAATTTTAAGCAACACCCCGACCACCCCCACTTTTTTTGTCGGAGACCGCGCTTTCAGAGATGCGATTTATGTAAATTTTATGTCTACTTCAGTTTAATCTGTTTTTTCCATTGGTAGAAACAAGAAG
>NW_022734011.1:0-1787 GCF_011630105.1 Anneissia japonica | reverse complement strand
AACAAAACCAAAAAAGAAGAGAAAGCGGGTGAGAAGTAAATTAACATGAGTAATTTGTATCCTTCATGAAGAAGATGCTCAACAAAGCGTCCGAGAGATCAAAGTCATGAACAAAGACAAAATCCAATTCACATGGCGTAGAAAGTCAGCGAACCTATTCAAGAGGCTGGATTACTGGTTTGCCTGAAAATCACTACATGAAGCAGGGTACATTGCGTTATGTGATATTAGACCCGCTATTTTCACAGGCCACCAGGAAGTTTCCATTAAAATAAGTCAAAGTGAGGATTCACGTGGTCCTGGTCTATGAAAACTAAATTCTTCCTTTTTTGCTTGAAACTAATTTTACCAAGAAAGTTAGCGGAATCATTGAGGAATGTCAACAAAAGCTAAACTTTCTCAACCAAAGTGATATATGGGAAATGATTAAAGTCAAAGTTAAGGAGTGCGCTATAAAATTTGGTAAAATTTAAAATTAAAATAAAAACAGTAAAAAAGAAAAACTACAAAAAGAAATCAAACAATTAAATGTTAGTTTGTTGAATAGTGAATTAGATAAGCATGAAGCAGAATTGGACTCACTGTTAAGTTTTATCAGCTATTCTGTCCAAAGATAGGCTCCATAGTTTGTAAAGCCCATAATATGTCTTTGGAAACTGAAAAAATCATGCAGAGGTGTTATAAACCTAATCCATAAGAGGGGTCACCATGAAAACTTAAGTAACCGGCGACCCATAACCCTACTGAACGCAGACTATAAAATTGCAGGATTTTTCTTGACAAAGAGATTGCAAAATGTTACAGAAAAAATAATTAGTAATGATCAAAAAGGATATATAAAAGATCGTTTTGGTGGAGAGAATATTAGACTTATTGAAGATCCAATGGACTATATGGATGCAAATAAGATGACAGGAACATTGTTAAGCCTTGATTTTAGAAAAGCGTCCGATACTGTGAATAGGAATATTTAATCGAAACGCTTCACTTGTTCAACTTTGGCCCTTCTTTTATTAACTGGGTTAAAGTGTTATACAATGATACAGAATGTATTATTACAAACAATGGTTGGCTCTCAAAGAGCTTCAAAATGCACAGAGGTATCAGACAAGGGTGTCCTCTGTTTTCTCTGTTATTCAGAGTCAAAATCAAAGTCATGGCTAATAAAATAAAAAATGACAAATCTAATAATGGTATTATGTTACCAAATACAGAAGAAAACAATACTATGGAATTAAAGATTGCACAGTTGACCGACGATACCGTTTTGTTTGTTAAATATGAAAATAGTATTAAGAAGTGTATTGATAAAATTGAAGAATTTAGAATGGTCTCTTGGCTGAATTTAAACAGAGAAAAGACAAACGCAATGTTGTTAGGGCATTCTAAATTAAGAAAAGACAATATACTTGGAATTAGATGGACACATGATGCTTTTAAGGTGCTTGGAATTTTTGTTGGCCACGAAAAAACGCTATGTTTTGAAAGAAACTGGTCTGACAAAATTGATTTCTTTAAGCATACTCTAAACTCATGGAGAATTTTGGTAAAATCACAATTTTAAAATCGCTTGGGCTATCAATACTCGTCTATCAAATGACAAATAATGTGGTCAAAGATGTTGCCAATGTGTTGGACAGTTGACTTATTGTTTCATGCCATGTTCAACAAGAAAAGATAAATATTTAGAGGCCTGTATTGTAGGATCATTAACATGGACATTTAGCTCACCCATTAAAAGTATATTACCAGGAAGTGAAGACACGAAACTTAGAAAACTATCAAAC
>NW_022734010.1:0-510 GCF_011630105.1 Anneissia japonica | reverse complement strand
AGGTGGACAGGACACTTCCCTTATAGGACCACAGGAATGTACAATACTCTGACTAAATCCAGGGGAACAACCTACCAAGAATAGTAGTACTGTTGACTATAGAAAATAGAATGCAGCTCAGGTTAATAACCTATCATGGAACTGTACGGTATTACTATCATTATTATCATTTAAGTTTTACAATTGTTATTGTTTCAGAAATTTTAATTAGTTTGAGTATAATTTTACAGTATGTGGTTATTCAAAAACAATGTTCTTTTTTCTTGCCCAGTAGTGAAAAGTCAACAAGACAGTACAATTATACAGTATTATGAATTTGTAAATGATCCTTAATAGAGGCCTTTGTGTTTTGTTGCGGTATTTTAATTGTTAAATCAAATATATCTGAATTTCATATGTTTGTTTTCGCGGCTAGTAATTTCATTTATCAACAATATAAATAAATATTTCTGTGTTCCTTAAGTCTACCTTCGATGTCTGTATTTTCATTTACCATCGTCTCCATATTTT
>NW_022734009.1:0-811 GCF_011630105.1 Anneissia japonica | reverse complement strand
ATGATACCTACTTCAATTTGATGCAAAACAGAAAACACAGTACCTTATCAAATCACCATGGCAACAAAAAACATTTTGGTGGTGGGACGGAATGAACAAATTGGATAAAAATGAGACAACATGTTATCTTCTCAATTAATTCAAACTTTAAAATTAATTTTAATTTGACAAAGTTATTTTTCAAAGCTAAATCATAAATTACACATGTAAAATCATATAATAGCAAAATGTAATGAAAATCAAATCATAGTAAAGCGTCTAGAAAAAATTAAATTTGTTTTAACTGGTGGTGGTACAGAATTTGACCCAATAAAAATGCGTGTCACATTTTTTGCTCATGTTGTTTCCAAAGCCGGCATAGAGCCTGACCCTGCTAATCTTGAGAAGGTCAAACGTTGGCCTATTCCACGTAATGTCACCCAGGTCGGAGGTCTTGTTGGTCTTTGCTCATATTACAGGCGTTTCGTGAAAAACCTTGCTGCCCGATTGCGTAACCACTGGGGGACAAGGGGAAAATATCTATCTTCGAAAAATCTTCCCCACCCCTTTATAAATGCCCTTTTCATCCCCTGAAAGTGCCTAAAAATCTCAAATTTCAAATTTTCAAATTTTCGCGCGCAGTTTTTAACATGGGCCAATTTCCTCTAAAAATTGCACATTTTAGGGAATTTTCATCAATTCCAACGAAATTAGAATTAAAAACACCGGGAGACAAGGGGAAAATATCCATCTTTGGAAAATCTTTCCCCACACCTTGACAAATGCTTCCTCTGAAAGTGCCTAAAATTCTTTGCGCGCATTTCTTGTTACG
>NW_022734008.1:0-1020 GCF_011630105.1 Anneissia japonica | reverse complement strand
TCTTTGGCCGTAGGCCCCGAGAAGCTCTGGCGCCCATAGACTTTTAATTGATTTTAAGCAATGCAATTAACATTTATTTCCATACGAAATTTTTAAAATATCCAGTGGCCAATCCAGTAATTTGAAATAGAGCTGGGCCCAGAGAGGAACTTTTACAAATGGAGAGTGTAGACCACCTCAGCGCCACTATGGTTGGGGCTGAGGTAAGAAAATTAATGATTATGGCATCTCTAGTTGGTCGGAAATGGCACTCTCAGACTAAATTTGAATATAATTTTCATTTTTCTCCAATTTTAAATTTCGGGGGAAAAAAATTAGAGATGGTGGGCCGGCTGGGCCCCTTGAATCTGCCACTGAAATACTCATCATAAAAAGTTTTTAAAATTATCCTTTTAGTCATAATTATGCCCGCTTATATATTTCGTGCAAACTAACATTCATAAAAATAATGATTTACTTCTATTAACTACTGATTAGCTTGTGACGTATTCAAAATTCGAACCATGAAAAACAAATAAGATAAACTTAAAACAGTGATTAATTTAGTCTTTCATGTACACTACTTTTAAAATCAATCAAGAAATTGTTGCTTTTCTTCCTTTTTTGAATTTCACACTTTTGTATTAGTAATATTGCGACTACACTATTGTGAGTGAAAATAATATCAGCCTATTTTCAAATGATGTGAAAACACCTCGACCTGACGAAATAACGTAAAATTATCAGCCATATATATTTCTCCAAAAGCTCTAAAAAATACGACATGTTTTTCTTGCAACATTTTCAACCAGGTTTAAGAGCGAGAATAGCCTAGCAAAAGTGTTTCACGCTGACATTAGATGTTTTTAGGTCATATTTTGTCTTTCCACAGTCTTATCTCAGCAAATACTTGTCGGATTTTTGTATTGCCTTCTGTTTTTGGAAGGCAATCCTTTTCTGATTGCTTTACTATTTGTTTCAATTGTATTGCTTGAAAAAGTCACCGCAATTTTTCACTTTTCGATTGGTGCTATGCTGACC
>NW_022734007.1:0-1059 GCF_011630105.1 Anneissia japonica | reverse complement strand
CTTTGTAGCTCCATAACAAAATGAGACCCCTCCTTACACCAAAACAAGAGTTGCAAAAAAGCATCCTATCCTGGTAGATAGCAATGCTTTATTTTGTAGAACCATAAAGTTCCTTTTCATAGCCTCCTCGTTCACACTGCACTGAGAATTATCAAAAAACATAAAACGACCATTATCGATACTTTTACGATATAGGCCTAATATGATTGAAGACGGAATTAATATAGGCCTATCATGACATTGATGTAGGCCTAACATCTGAGAATTCCATGGATTCGCAGATGTAAACACATTTTACATTTAAAAATGTCAAATTAGGTTGTCTGATATTATTATGTTTTTTATTTCGATTTCGATTTCGATTTATTAAACAAAACATTTATATTCACCGTAAGATTTCCAATAGAATATTTTAATGTTGACCTATGCCTAAAACACTTTTTGCCCCGTCCAATCAGAAAAATGCATTTTGATGACGTCATAGAAAATACCAAAAAAGTTTCCCACAGGGGTTCTTTTATCCCAAACATCCTTAAACATTTCAAAAATCATTGCAATATATAAATTGTTTTGGTGTTACAATGAAAACTGATTCGTCGAATCAGAAAACAGTACAAAAATGACGTCATATGGATTTGAAAATGCTTTTATTGAATTCTACGGGTATGAAAACCTCTACATAGCAAGGCCCACGGAAGCGGGGGGGGGGGCCGGGGGCCCGGGCCCCATCCCCCACTTTTTGGCGAAAAATATATAATGTCTGGAGATTTTTGTATGATCGGAAATGCAAAAAAAGAAGAAGGGAAGAAAGAGGAGAAGGATGGGAAAGAGAATGTTTATCCAGTACCCAACCGAGTTACATTTTCTCGCAATTCACATTGGCGGATCTGGGGGAGGGGGGTCATGGGTCCTGACCCCCTTCCTTGGGCAACAACAAAAGGGCAAAAAGAATTCTAAACCTATCTTTTCAGGACCCGTGAGATGATTTGAGATGAAATGAGAACAATTTAACTGACCTTTTTCAAGAGGGGGAAAACCTTGAATTTTGTAGAACTTTAA
>NW_022734006.1:0-1423 GCF_011630105.1 Anneissia japonica | reverse complement strand
GGAAGCTGGAATTTTTTAAAGATTCTGGTGATATTTTCCATTCTTCAAAACAGAAAAGGGCTAATGTAAGGGGGCATTTTTACTTACATTTTCAAAAGTGAGTTAGCTTACACCCCTAAAATATGTTATTTTGGGTTTAAAAAGTCAACAGCAGTTATTACATTCAGGTTTTGTAAATTAAACAAATTAATCTAGGGTATCAGAAGCTGCTGTTAAGTTGTTATTTAATTTTGGCGGCCATTTTAAAAAGCGCCCTCAATTGCCTCCGGGAATCTTCACAATAATAACTTTAGCTAGTTATACTTTACTCCTATTATTACATATTCAAAAGTTGGTCAAACCTACCTCTTCTGTGCTTATTTACCCATAATGTAGTTTATTGGATTTTGGCGGCCATTTTGAAAAAGCGCCCTCATGCGAAAGTTCTCAGGTTACACCCCTTTTACCTCACATATTCTGATTCCCCATAAAAAACTGGTCTAGAAAAACCATATGAGAATTTCTACCTCTCCAAGTGGCACCTATCTCAGTTATAGCCTGGTCTAAAAGCTACACAGACAAAGGAGCAAGAAACTTATTTCCATCACAAAACTTTATTAAGTTAGGTTCATAAAGAAAAAAATAGATCATTGTCTTGTCATTGTGGTAAAATACGCAGGTCATCAATAGGCCTCTTACCCTTTTAGACATCTTTAAGAAAATATAATTAACTTATTTATTAATTTATTGATTGATTGATTGATTAATTGGTTGGTTGGTTGATTGATTGACTCGATTGAGTGAGTGATTGATTGATAGATTAATTTAATGAATCTTTTGATCTATTAATATTATTATTTTTAAGTTTTTAACCATGGTAAAATATATTCATTAGGACCAACAGTCACTATAGTTAATCTCTGCGTGAAGCTGATGGTTTGAGGATGTACGTGTGGAGTGATTTTGCTCTACATTTCAATCGGACAATTAGATAACACTGTTTTGCACATCACCACGGATTTAAGCGTGTATTTGTTACTATACGAGATAATCCGTCCACGCGTGGAAATTCATGGTAATTAATCAAAATCAAACAATCTGAGTGGATTGTAAGCAAAATAAAAAATTGTATTGAGTAATTTCAGCAAAACAGTGAGTAGTAGTGTACCCTCATTTATAGTAGTAGTAGAAATAATACTTTATATAAGCCCCAATATCCTACCTTGTAATAAAGATTGTTTTAATACTAACAGTTCTCAACAAGTCAAGTTTCAATCGGGGCTGCGCCAGGCTGAGATGCCAGACGGGTGACTCGATTCCTTTCATCATGGAGTGGGGTCCCCGACGGAAGCGTATGAGGGCATGACAAGGTGATTTCCAGTAGCTCTAACAATTTAAGGAATTGAAAGCCTTATTTAATCGACTTTAGCTCTTACAAAGTTTA
>NW_022734005.1:0-748 GCF_011630105.1 Anneissia japonica | reverse complement strand
TTTTGTAAATGCAATAATTTTAGCCTTTGCCTACCTTTTGTATTATTTTTATACCTGAATAAAATGAAATAAAAAAATAAAAAATGAGTACAATGATAAAATATAATTAGATTTAACATGTCTATAAAAGAGCATAAGGCTTTTCTTCAATGATAAAATGAGAATTGTTTTAGAATTTAAAATAAAGTAAAAATTAAAAAAAAAAAAACATTAAAAACAATTCGGGAAACTCACTACCTAGGCTGTTATTTGTCATTAGACAAATATTATGAGGGGCTACAACACTATCCAAGGATCTATACTCCATATACAGGGAGTCTTTATTCAACATACAGGGAGTCGTTGTTCAACATACAGTACAGTCGCTCCAACTCACTCCAAATAATTTTAAAAAAAAGCTATCACGATTATATCTGGCGCTCAACCACAGTCTCATTCTTCTACTTTATTCTCTAATCTCAATTTCCTTTAATTCGCTGATATCAACTCCTTTCAACAATATTTATTTATGTATGACACTTTATTATTGGCTATTAAATTTGTTTTCCTTTACATCCATCTTTCTGTTGCTGCCTGTCTCAGTTGGTTGGTCTGTAATCAATTTGTTTTGTTTTCTTTTTGTGTGTTATTTATTTTCTTTCTGTTTTGTTTTGTCCTGTGTTATCTTAGTCTTTTTTAACCTCCTCTTCTTTTCTTCTCAGGTCTTGCCTTCTTCCTTTTACCTGACCATTTACCTTATTTATTTCTT
>NW_022734004.1:0-609 GCF_011630105.1 Anneissia japonica | reverse complement strand
TTCCGCCGAGTTCTGCGACAGAGGTGCCAAGGAGCTGGGAATCCGGATACTCGACAAGACGGGAAACGAAGGCGTCGGTCACGTCGCTGCCGATTCGCCTTCTTCAATGTACGTGCCGCAAGGAACGTCGATGCACCTGATGGACGTCCGTCCTCGTTTCGGGTGCATCCGCACGGACAGGAAACTGACGAACGTCCCGTACAGGGACGCGAGTCACGTTCTCGGCGATCGAAATCGGAAGATGCTGTCCGCAAAGACCGATCTGTACGGAGCGGCAATGACGGTGGCGACCGTGCTCGCTGAAAATTCTCCCCAAGCGTTCGATCAGTTCGACTACCAGGATCTCGCTCGCGGGGAGTGTACAAAGGAACCTCTACTGAAGGTGTGCGAGCACCTCGTCCGTCTTCGCGGTCCGATGACCGACGAAGAGCTGGCGTTCTGGAACGCGTACGTCAACTCGGACGACAGGTTCATCGACGCGATGAGAAGTCGGGACTCGCCACCGTCCGTGCTTGATCGTTTCGGGCACGTGTTGGGGAACAATTTTGTCAAAGCTCTGAAGAGATGCCTGAGTCCGGTTCCGGAGTACCGTCGACTCTCCGAGCTGCA
>NW_022734003.1:0-638 GCF_011630105.1 Anneissia japonica | reverse complement strand
TTACACATTTGGAGGTTCCATCGAGATTTAGTATAGACGGTTTACTGAACATGTTTGATGAAAGCGATATTGAGATGCAATCATCATGGATGAGGAGAGGCAGAATAAGATAAAAGCTGGACGTAAACTCTTGTTAGAGTTTCAGAAGAAAAACCAAAACTATAACATGAAGAGGAGAGAGAGAGAGAAAAAAAAATCAAAATGGAGACGTCAAATACTACTAAAATCCCAAGAGAACAAATGCAAAAAAACTGTGAAACTTGAAGTACAGACCGAAGTGCAGCTAAAACATCTGAATGAGAGAATATAACGGACTGGCAGCACAAATATAAAGTTACCAATTGTTGCCATCCTAATTTGCAGTGTCAGCCAGAAGAGAATGTAAGTAAGACTCTAAAACCATGCGAAGAACTTAAAAACACTAAACAGAAACAAATTATGTTTGCTGTATAAGACAGAGGAAAGTTTGGATAGGACAATTGTAATCTTGTTTAATGCAACAGAACAACAGGACCACGGATTTTTTAAACTATCTCTTTAGTACGTAATGCAACTATATCTGCGCCTAAGCTTGGTAAATACAGATGAAGAAGAAATTTCTGGCGGACACCAAAGTATAAAACTGAAACAAGTAGAGC
>NW_022734002.1:1017-1333 GCF_011630105.1 Anneissia japonica | reverse complement strand
CATCGCTTAATTTTTTTGCTTGTCCGGCAACCATGTTGAAAGGAGGTAAGAAAACTTGATCTTTTTCTACTCAATGAATTAAGTATACATATCACAAAGGGTGACGTATCGACTATGACGTAGTAACACAAACCAGTTCTGACATGTCCGAAATGACGTCATAAATTTATTATTCATATTTTCTATAAGATTAACGGCTATAAAGGGTCGTCAATAGACATAATAAAAATATAATACATGTATTGAAAAACATCGAATCCAGTTTTACCACTACGTCATAAATTACTTATTCATATTTCAAGGTCCGGTAAAAGAA
>NW_022734002.1:0-1005 GCF_011630105.1 Anneissia japonica | reverse complement strand
CAATTCCATTGTTCTAAATATCGATGAGTTGGGGTCTAAACAAAAGAATTGAGGGGATTAGGGGGGAAGAGAACAATAGAATTCTATTCATATGCAAATTTTTTCTTTTGTTGGACTATGTTCTAATGCTTTCTACTTACGTACGTATTTATGTGTGGATATGTGTGTATGTATGTGTGTATATAATGCATAGACCTAATATAACTGTGCAATAATTTTCACTGATGATGGTAGTTGACTACCGAATCATGTCTGTTTTGCGGGAAGCCATATAGTATCAAATATTGGCTTCGCCTACATCATGAAGATTATTCTTGTTTCGTTTTTCTGAAAAAAAAAACATAATTGCCATAAACCGCAAATTGATAATATACCTGTAAAAGGGTGAAAATATATACGGTACCAAAAACGAACACATGGAAATGAATTACAAAAATAAAACTACAACAAATTTGAATAAAAAATCGACATACACTCTCTACCAGTGATTGTCTAGGTTTAATTTATAGCTTGACACAACAGATAAAAAAAAAAAAAAAAATAACATACAGTATATGGTTCATGCCAGCGGTGGCGCCAGAAATTTGCCGACAAGGGGATCCGACGTGTCTGACGGAGGGGTTCGAACCAAGTCGACGAAGCATCGGTCGGCGACGGCCCGGAATACTTTTATGAATTATTTGGTCCTAAATGAGCTTTGAGACCACAATATTGGGGATCGACAATCAAAGTAGCATTATTTGGACAGGAAATTATTATTTTTTTTTTTATTTTGATCCGACGACCTAGACGTTCGTCGGACGACAGGGGGTCCAGGCCTGTCGGATGGGGGGGGGGGAATGCCCACCTTGCGCCCCCACCATTCCCACGCTGGTGCCACCACCGCTTCATGCATCAATTAAATTTATTTTTCTTTTTATTTATTAATATAGAAACCTCACATAAAAACTAGAGGCAATTCCGTGAGTTCACACAGTAATAACATTACAGTAAAGTAGAAAATAC
>NW_022734001.1:0-857 GCF_011630105.1 Anneissia japonica | reverse complement strand
TATTATTATAAATTATTATTATGTCACTAAAACCAACCTGTAGGCCTACCTTAAGGGGAACTTAGGCAATGGAGGAATTAGAGAACAATTAAAAAATTGACGTTAAGGGAAAATAACACAAAAGATATTCCCCTTGGGCTAGTTATTAATTATAGGCCTAGTAAATAGTATGGTTCTTCAACAAGGCTTAGGCCAAGGTAATTAATGCTGAAATTATTATTATTATTATTATTTATTAGTACTTTGGCCAAGTTCAATAACACCGGAATGGTATATTTTATTTAATAATATTTCTCTTATGCACTCTAATTTTTATTTCATGCTTCAATTATTTTTCCCATTTTTTTTTTCAAAATTTCAGTCAACGTCTGTATGTGAAGCGTGACTGTTAGTGTATGCCAAGGGCCCTAAACCTATAGTTTAAGGAGGGGCCTATGTAGCACTAGCCTGTATAGTTAGGCATCCTCTTTCACTCTGGCCTTTGGTATTACTGTACCTATCTACACTTTATAAAAGGGTTTACTAGCTGCTGTTGTAGATATTATTATACTAACATTTAATAACATCAAGAAGGTCACAGTTAATAGTTACACATGTACATCCCATAACTCCGTTAAGATATCATCATGGTTCATCATCATAGGCCTACCGTAGGTAAACATAGAAAGAGCAATAATAGTAAAACTCGAGCGTCACGACATTGCGAAGTGTCTGCTCTTGTTCCTCGTATCGAACTCAGTCGAGTCAATCCGAGATGGCCCGAGTGAAGTTTCATGCAAATGTTTCGTACGGAAAAAAAATCGCTCACCGCCCTCAAACCCAAAGAAAAGCACTCTCAGAACAATGGAAAATATAGT
>NW_022734000.1:0-1537 GCF_011630105.1 Anneissia japonica | reverse complement strand
CACACCCAGACATAAATCAGCATACGCTCCTATATATATATAGATTGCTTCTTTCTTGGTCAGTCAAAACAAAATTCATGATCGAATGAGTTTTTATTGTTAATATAATTATTATATCTTCACAAACAAGTTATCTTACAATAATCATCGTTGTCATAATTTCCGCCACCTCCAAGTCCAAAATCATTATTTTTTTGGTGGTGTCACCATTTTTTTTGTTATCCTTATTATCATAACTATTGTTATTATAATTATCATCATCATTATAATGTAGTTATAATTATCGCTACTGTATCATCATTAAGGTGAAACCAGGAATAGAAAGGCTGACAAAAACCGGTGTTGTGTTCACGGATGGTTCACACGTGGACAACGTTGATGTGCTGGTTACAGCGACAGGATATCTTAAGAGTTTTCCGTTCATAGAAAGTAAAGAAATTAGAGGTAAGTTTTTAACTGAATATATGTATAAACATACATAACCTTAATAGGCCTACTAAACAATCGACTACATGATATTTATATTCTTGCTATCTGACCACTTTCATCATATGATTTCTTACTCCCATAGATTCTATGGAGGAACTTCAATTGTACAAGTACATCTTCAACCCAGATGTACCTACACTCGCTGCTATCGGTCTCTTCAAAGGTCTTGGGACTCAGGCTAATGCATATGAGATGCAGTCTCGTTACGTTGTGCGCATTTTCAGCGGGAAATTGAAATTACCATCGAAAAATGCGATGAGAAAAGACATCAAAGAAGTATCAGAAATTAACATAAGGGATCACGGCAGCATTCATTCATATGTGAGTTGATTATTATATGTTTATTTTACCTATCTGTTTCTTATAATATTATTTTGTAGCCAGCGACACTTTATAGAGCTCCCAGACGGTAGCCTTAAGGCCACTGTTTTGAGCAATCCCGTCTGTTGTTGGCTAGCATTGTTTCTTTTCTGTTTCTTTTTTATTGTTGCGTATCTGTAATGTGTTGAACTGAAGACGAAATAAATATATATATATATATGTATACATATGATATGATAAGCAATTACAAATTATTGGCTTGCGTCAGCATTAATAAAATGAGGCATCTGGCATCACTCCTTATACCGTACTTTTTACGATCAATATCAGTTTGGATCCAGGAATTCGAAATAGAGGGGCCCGTGGAGGGCCTTTCATAGATGGAGGGTCTAGACCACTTCAGCCTCACCATGGTTAGGGCCGAGGTTAAAAAAATGTATGATTATTGGCACTTCTAGATGGACAAAAATAGCATTCTCCATTTTTAAAGATAATTTAAAAAAAAACTAAGGAGGGGAGGGTGGGGGGGGGGGAAGTACATTTTTCAATACTGTATGTTCGATTACTTTATTTTCAGGTGCTTTGGGTGCCGTACATGCTTGACCTCGCACGGCGCATTGGCGCTCTACCAAGTTTCTGGAGTTACATATTCACGAGCCCAAGAATTGCGATGAAGCTTGCTTTTGGCACGTTGTATCCGTACATATTCCGTATTCAAGGGCCACAC
>NW_022733999.1:0-606 GCF_011630105.1 Anneissia japonica | reverse complement strand
ATATATATATACATATATACATATACATATATACATACACATATATACATATACATATAATATATACATATATACACATATATTATATACATAGGCCTATACATATATATATATACATATATATATACATATACATATACATAGGCCTATATATACATATATATAGATATAGTATATATACCTATATATATATATATATGTACTTGTATATGTACATATATTTATATGTATATATATATGTATATATAGGTATACATATATAATATTTATATATATATATGTATATATGTGTGTGTATATATATATGTGTGTGTGTATATATATATGTGTATATACATATGTTATTTTATATAATATAATTATATATAAAATATATATATTTTATATATAATTTAAACGTAATATAAGAGGAAAATCTTATCATAATGAAAAAAGAAATGTTGCGTCCAACGGGTTTGGGTCCTGGTGGAGGCAAAGTTTTTTTACTTCATTCTGATCAGATTTTCCTCCTCTGTTACGTTTTCGTAATACATAAATTGTTTTAGGCTTATTATTTACGCGATTTATGCGACATGTTGTTTCTGGGTTTTTCCTATTTGTCTTTTA
>NW_022733998.1:0-941 GCF_011630105.1 Anneissia japonica | reverse complement strand
CACAGTCATTAATTTAAGTTAGGGAAAGATCCTCCTAACCACGATGTAATTGTTCGTTTTATAAGATATCAGGCCTATTACAGTTTTATCAATCAATTCGCCTCAAATGTTTTTCTTTATCACATTAACTTTCCTCTTAATAAAGTTATTTTAAGCATCATTCTTTCATTTTCATGATCGGAATTTGTTTTTCAGAAACACAATCTGTGCGGTCTGAGACAGGAGTATCAGTAAACATGGCCGGGAGTGTCATTGATAACTTAAATATCAACGCTGTTGTTTACAGTACAAATGGTAAAATAGCCTATTTTACTATTAAATAGACGTGAAACAAATAAGCATCAGACGTTTTTTAACTATTGTACGTCTACGAAATCCTTGTAATGAAAAAGGCACTGATTAAGATGCGTGGTCCTGTGTTGATGGTGCAACTACAAACACAAATGACAGAGTGGTGGCGCCAACGGCTCGGACCGATCAGAGCCATAGGCGATTTTTTTTTCCGTACGAAACATTTACATGAAACTCCACTCGGGCTGTCTCGGCTGAATCGACCCGAAAATCTCATTGCAGAATTCAGGAGGTCAAAAGGTCATCAACAGATAAACGTCTACAAAACAACTTCTGAGAGAACGTCGCTGTCTAATTTTTAAAAATACATTAATGTTACTATATGTTAATACCAATGGGTTGTTTAAAATGATATATAATATTTGGTTAAGCTGCACGAGTAATGAAAAGTGTTATTTTAACTTGAGTTACATACTATGACAATTTTTATTTTTTAGTTAGGCCTTGGTTTTGCATAATTATCTAGGCCTACTAAGACGCTTTCTGGGAAAAGCACAAAGAGTAAGGAAAAGCGCGTTTTTCTTCCATCATATGAAACAGGGTGACACTAGTTATTTTCAAATTAAGAGAAGAGCTCAGAATAGGCAGCT
>NW_022733997.1:0-929 GCF_011630105.1 Anneissia japonica | reverse complement strand
TATATATATATATACATATATATATAATTTTATATTCAGTTGACATTATAATATATATATTTTATGACTTATTAACAATATTTAAATTAATTTTCAGTTAGCTGACTATGAGAGCTGAACGTTAACAGGACATTATATTTAGGCGCATATATAATTTTAAAAAAAACAAATAATAGAAAACAATATTAATTTATATACTTATTTAATTTAATAGACCAATGGGATAAACCCATTTTGTAAATAATAATGTACAATTTAAATACAACAGAAGAGGAAAATCTGATCACAATGAAAAGGAAACCTTGCCTCAACCAGGACTCGAACTCAGCACCTTTTTCTTAACGTGCGAAGGTCTTACCAACTCCAACACAGACCTGTGGTCGAGATACATATTTATATATTACAACATTATTATTATTCTATCATTTAACTAGTATTGTACTTATATACTACTACACAGCAAAGTATTTTAATTTATATATAACGTAGTTTGTATACTTATATACATATATAGGTATTTCATAGAATCTTGCCACTGTTCTGATTATTTAATAACAATCCGAAAAGATGTATTATTAAGATGTCATACAATGTTGATCTTAAATGACCTATTTATGACCATATATATCTGACCATGTCACCACCTTTTTTTTATTTTTTGTGGGGTAACCCACAATTTTTTCATCATTTTTAATTTAAGTAAACACATACTGTACCAAGGTATACAATAAGAAATCGTGTCAAAAAATTATGAGATTTTGAATATAATAAATACAAAATATTATTTAAATTTCATGAAAGTAATGTTATCATAGTGTGAGCAAAACATTATTGCATATTCAATTATATATATATATATATACTTATATACACATGCATATATACACATACATACTATATATACATATACACATATATACATACATACT
>NW_022733996.1:0-738 GCF_011630105.1 Anneissia japonica | reverse complement strand
AATAGTGTTCTAAAGTCTACTCCGTTTCCTGTTTTTCTTTCTTCTTTATTATCCATATGAACACATGTGGACTCCTCTTCATGTTTTCTATATATATATATATATGTAGAAAACGTATGTATGTTTAAATACTGGAAATCAACAATGCTGTGGGGAACAATGGCTGGATCTCAGTAGAGAAACAAAAAAAAATAAGCAACAGCTAAAAAGTAAACGTAAGTAAACAGCCAGAAATAGAACCAGAGCTTTCGGACAACACTAGTCCTTCCTCAGTGGCGAGTGAGTGAGGGTAGAAAAAGCTAGATGGTATAAAATGAGAATATATATATATATATATATGTTTGTGTGTGTGTGTGTGTGGGTGTGTGTGTGTGTGTGTGTGTGACATGTGTCATAATTTTACACTTTTCCACTCTCTACTTTATCGAAGGTCATTTTGTCTCCACCCCTATTGAAGAATGTGGCAGTTACCACATAAATTATCGTCCCAAGACAATGTAGATTGTTGTGGGTCCAGTCTGTAATTGATAACGTGTTTAGCCTCCTAGTTGGTAGACTGAGTGTCTACCTTACCCTATGATTAATGTACCTGTTATAGGCTACGGTCACACTAGCGTCTCAAGCCTGGCTTGACTTACCGCGGGTGAGATTTCAAGCCAGGCTCGAAATTCTGGGTCGGTCACACTAGTTGGATTGGCCTCCAAATTATGAAAGTCGAAACAGCAGAGCCGTAGAGAG
>NW_022733995.1:0-1344 GCF_011630105.1 Anneissia japonica | reverse complement strand
GTTCATTTGGTGCCTGCAATGATAAGAATTATGGTTGGTGGGTATTATGCAGTATGGTATTATAATATAGTGGTGGGGTTAATAATCTGATTATGATGGTGGTGAAGTAGTGGTAAAAATATGTGGTTGTTACAATGATGGATGAGATAAATGCAAGTGAATTAGTTTACATCAATATTTTATTAACTCCAGCTTCCTGGCATTCGTTAATACTCTCACCAACCCCAGGTTAGTTACAATAGTCATGCATCAATGATTTTTTTTCTCCGTATATAACGGAATCTATTTATAAATAGAATCATATTTATTGTAGCTGGATTACAGTAATTTGCGCTATTGCAAGTAGACACCTTTGGTTGTAATTCCATGGATTAGTGTTGTACACCTGTCTTTTCGTAGTCTAAACATCCCCATAATCACAAACTAATATCAATGTATACTTTATCATAAACCCCATCAGCTACAGATTCTTAATAATTCTTAGTTGCATGTGTTGTTTTCTTAATGTTAGGTATTGATATAACTTAATATTTTGAATGAATAGACATATCTGTCTGTAAATGACACAGAGGAACAGCAGTGCCTGACTAATGATCTACTTCTATAGAGATTAAATGTAGAGTATGTGTTGGCATTAGATCTTTGCTTGCACATCTTGAAATTTAATTTGGCTGTCTATAAATAGCCTTTATTGTTTCATAACACTGTAACTGTCTGTGTTAAAAATCTGAATAGAATTCAGTATTTCAACTGCTTACTTTGAATATTTTAGTTAATAATAATAATAATAATAATAATAATCAGTTTTTATATAGTTTTCAATTAGCTTAATACAATTGAAATTTAAACAAAACAGTGTATGTGAGGTCTTGAAAGTTAATGTGGCTGTCTATAAATGGCCTCTATTGTTTCATCACATTGTTACTGTCTGTTAAAAATCGTGAAAAATAAAATTCAGTATTTTAACTGCTTACTTTGTATATTTCAATTGATAATAATAATAATAATCAGTTTTTTATATAGTTATAATAATAATAATCAGTTTTTTATATAGTTTTCAATTAGCTTACATTTGAAATAAAAAAAAAACAATATGTGAATTCTCATCTCAAATGAGTCTCATGGTTGGAAAATATTGGAATAGATGGCATTGTAAGCTTTAATGTGTTCTTTGAATATGTTTAAAAGTTCAACTAAATATATGTACAAATAATAACATTGAAAGTACAGACCACACTTTTATAGTAAGAAAATCAGTTCATAAAATATATCAATAAAGTCACCAATGATGAGACCTCCCATCTAAACTTGAAATGGTACCACTTTATTCAATTATAGTTCTGA
>NW_022733994.1:0-533 GCF_011630105.1 Anneissia japonica | reverse complement strand
GTGACAATGTTAAAAAGTTGAGTCAAAATGTAATTTTTTTTTTGTTAGGCAAAGTGAGATAGGCTATTTTAAACACTATTCCATTGAAAGTTTGAAGTTTTTCTCAAAAGTACTCGAAATATGGCGGAAAGTCCAAAATTTGCACTAAGTGCTCAACTCGGCGAGATAAGCACTTTTGTGCAAAAAGTGACAATGTTAAAAAATTACATTTTGACTCAACTTTTTCGAGTTCTTTTCCGAAAAACTTCAAACATTCAATGGAATAGTGTTTGTTTTAGGCTATCTCGCTTTGCCTAACAAAAAAAATTACATTTTGACTCAACTTTTTAACATTGTCACTTTTTGCACAAAAGTTCTTATCTCGCCGAGTTAAGCACTTAGTGCAAATTTTTGACTTTCCTGTATATTTCGAGTACTTTTCAATGGAATAGTGTTTGTTTCAGGCTATCTCACTTTGCCTAACAAAAATAAATTACATTTTGACTCAACTTTTTAACATTATCACTTTTTGCACAAAAGTGCTTATCTCGCCG
>NW_022733993.1:0-872 GCF_011630105.1 Anneissia japonica | reverse complement strand
TGTGTTAAATAAAAGAATTTTAATACAAGGAATACATCAACATTTACATCATCTTTTTTACTATCTCTATTAAATTGATTGCAATAGTAACAACAATATTTACATGATTTCTTCTTTTTACCCACACTTTCCAGTTACCTGAATTAACAAAACTTTTGAAATTGATAACACTTTTACAAATGTAGGTGGCAAAGTCTATCTAAATATGTTAAGAAATGAATTACTGAAAGTAAAAACTGAAATACTTTTTTATTATCTATTTTAAATTATTTAATAATGCTATCCATACAGGATAACAAGGTTATTACATTTTCCCTCTAGAGTTATTAATTATTTTTTATTATCACATTAAATTTTCATTATTATTAATTACGATATAACGCTGTTGAACATGGATTAAAATAGATACAAAAACACATTACATACATTTGTTACTTGTTACTTGTATAGTGCCTTTCTTTACAGTTTACAATGCGCTGAAGTTCTTTTTCCCTGGTCATTGGGTCCACATGCTAAGTGTTGCTGCTGGTAAAAACGCAGGAGCAGGTAACCCCACCATGTTCCTTATACCCGTGAGTGAAGAGAAGCAATGCAGATAAAGTGTCTTGCTCAAGGACACCAGCGAAATGCACAGCGAGGGATTGAAACCCCGACATCTAGGTTGGGGAACCAAACCGTTCCCGCTGCGCCAAACCGCTTCTGACATTTAAGTTTACCGGTGCTGCATTTGCTCATTTTAGTTACTATTCATTTTTTATTATCAAATTCATTATAATATAAAACTATTGAGAACATGGAGGTTTAATCGTTAAACAAATGTAACAAATTACTACTCATTATTTAAAAGGAGATATTGTAGGCAATGATTCTGC
>NW_022733992.1:0-2118 GCF_011630105.1 Anneissia japonica | reverse complement strand
AATGAAAAATATGTCGATAAATTGCCTATCTTACTTCCGAACAATAAAACTTACTAAATAATGATGTAATTCAAATCATTTAACGCTTACAACTCGCAGCTGTTATAGAGAGCATCTTGCTAAGTCGGATAAACCCTTTCCATTTAAAGATTTTCTTGGGGTATATTTGGGAATTAAATGTGCGTTGTTCTTGTATTTGTATTTATAAGAAATGTATGGATAGTTGACTTTAATATCCTGATAAAATGAAATATATCTAAATAAATTGCTTACCTTACTTCCGAATAATAGTACTAATACCACCGTTGTAGTCAATTGTGTATGAGCAAAATCGATGACTAGTATCAGGTCAGGGTTCGCAAGATCGTGCAGGAAGAACCTAAACAAGTAGAGTATTTTATTTTTGGAAATGAAATTAAATAAATATTAGTATTGGATGAAGTTTGTATTCGAGTTTGTGATCTAGATTTACTGTCGAATGATCACCCAATCTGGTGGATAGTTATACCTCCTTGGTTTGACCAAATGCAGTGCAATAAAAATCGTTAAAAACACGAAGCCAACCTGTGTATCGTGTAACACTCTCTGAACTCGGGTAAATAGTGATTTTACAACGATTTTATTCCAAGCTGTATCCTTAAAAAATTAGCAATCTATTGGCTAAATAACGGTAAATTATAGCTATATTTAAGATGTCATTCATTCTACGATTATATTAAAAGTGTACACATTTTTTTCAAAAGATATGCTACTTGTTTTTTGTTTGTTTTTTTTTTTTGTTTTTTTGTTTTTTTGTTTTTTTAGGCCACTAAAGTATTTATACTACATCCAGGCCTTCATTTCACAAGCTCCTTAGAGTTTTATTAAGGTCCTTTCCATCTTGTATCCACTTATAAAACATCTTTTAAGTTTTTTATTTTTTGATTTGTAAATTGATTTTGATGATGAATGAATAAAGAATTTACCTTATATATTGTACAATCAAAACATAAAATCAACGTATTATATATGCGGAGGTGGTTCTTCATACCAATCAATCAATCAATCAATCAATCAATCAAACAACCAATCAATCAGTCAATTAATCAATCAATCAATGGATTTATAAGGCGCATAATGAACTGTCTCTATAATGTTATGTGATCATAGCTCAATTAATGTGAATGTTTAAAATATGCTCATAAGGCCTAATTATTTGGTACCATAAATCAATCAATCAACCAATCGATCTATTTAAAAGGCGCCATTTTGACAGCTAATCATTACTTGTGTTGCCGTTAAAAATTAAAATAGGTGCATCTTGAGTATAGCGACGTAAAACTGTAAAGTGATGTTCATATTGACAATGATGTGTTTTCGATAGGCCTAATTACTCAGATCTATATCAATCAATTAATCAGGAATTCACTCCATTTATAAGGCGCCGTTCCACTACTGCGCCGTTCAAAAAAGATTATGAAAATAAGTGCATCTTCAGTAGCGAATTCCATTCGTCTATAGCGCATTCCGCAAAAAGCCTCATGAAAATAGAAAGAACACAACACACAAAACAAAGTCAAACAGTACGGAAATTCAATGTAAAGAAAATTTTGGAATGAAACTAATTTTCTTCTTTAAACATAAAATTGTCGAACGAATCCAAGTGTGTATTTGTTCACATAATATTCTCAACCAAAATTTAAAAAAATATTGTTGTCAAATTGTATTGAAAGAGTAGGCCAATTAAAGAGTGCCTTGGAAATTATCTAGAGAGTAAACTGCTAATTCTCGATATTGTCTGCTGAATTATTTGACATAAAAGTACGCTGTATACCAAAAAAAATAAATAAATAAATAAAAAATAAATAAATTGTAGGCTCTCCGAAGGAGCGTGTGTCTTTAGCTTGACATAAGTTTTTTTGAGGCTACTTTAACTCATCACCCATCCACACTCTCTGTGTTGGCAATTCACTTGAATAACCGTTAGCCTCAAGATTGTTGACTTATAGTTCTTCTAGGTCTTATCTAGGCATGGGCATCGAATTTTGTAGGCTTCTGCTGGAAGGCTGTTCATTTTATCTTTAGCTTATGACTCATCCCATCATTCCTCTAACCGGATTTACTCTTAGGGCCTACAAG
>NW_022733991.1:0-1237 GCF_011630105.1 Anneissia japonica | reverse complement strand
ATTACAGTGAGTAATTCAATTACTTATTGTATATAAACTCAACAAAGTAAACTGTGTAGGCCTATCTGTACTGTAAGGCCTACATGAAATATGTTTTTGGCCGTGCAGCATATGGAAAACTTTGTGGTGTTTTTTTCCCCATTTGCCTTCGATGCTAAGAGGTTGACCCATGTGATGCAGATCGCTAAAGCAATACCATGCTGTAATGTTCCATTATTAAAAGGATGAAATACAGTTCATGCACACACCAAAAACCTACATAGTGAACAAATACAAATTAAATGTAAAATGCAGTCACACTTTAAAATGTAATAAGATTCTCTTGGGGATTTTTTCATTCTCTTAAAAAAAAATATAAGGAATCTTAATAATCATTCACCCCTCTTATCGAATGAACGTGTACGCTTGACCCATATTCTTGGGAAAGACCGTTTGTGAAAAATATACTTATTTTTAGAAACAAAAGTGCGTAATTAAGACCTACACCAATCCAGTGGCGGCTCTATAGGATATAATTTATGGGGTGGGGGGCTAAGTATGTATGGATTTAACTATAGTGCGCAGCGTGCGCAGCGTTATCTCAGGGCCGAAGCCCCGAGCCGGGGGTGGGGGGTGGGAGGGGTTCCCCTTCCTAACCCCCCCCCCGCTGGCGCCGCCACTGCACCAATCACGTCGAGTTTTATATTACAAGAAAGGGTATTTTTATTCCGGCCGAACCCTGTTGACATGTCATCTGGTTGATGTCTGAGGCTTGATTTAGTGAGGTGACCTCCTCTATTCTACATTTTTTCAGTTCAAAAGTGCGTATTCCAAATACTTGAGAAGGTGAGTGTATCTGAGTATCATTGAAAAGTAGATAATATTTACTTTCAAATTCTGTGCGAACCCATCAGAAAAGTTACCGTATTAGACAACAGCGCCCGAAATTAGCCCACCGTGTGCGATATTCTAGGCTCTGTTCTTGTGCTTAACGGCGTGTGTAGGGGTGTGGCAACTGAGATGCGACAACGTTTTCCATATGATAGAAGCAAAAATCCCCCTTCCCCCCACACACACACATGCACATAGGCCTATGTACAACTCACAGAAGTAAAAATCACAGGAGACCTTTTTTTCGTACAATGATTTAAAATCTTTTATTTCAGATTTCAATAGCATTGAGCAGTTACTAATTCACAAGCATACAAAAGTACTAAAGAAAACAAATGCATTGCTTTCATTTTTTTTTTTTTACAAA
>NW_022733990.1:0-794 GCF_011630105.1 Anneissia japonica | reverse complement strand
TCACACGGCAGCTAACGGTTAGCAGGATCCGAATCCTACTAACCGTTAGATGCCATTAAGGCGTACGTACGCTTTATGTAATAATACCTCCATGGTCGTACGTACGCCTTATGAAACCCGTACGTGCGCCTTAATTTTTTGTGTGTGTTCGCTAATGTATTAATTTTCGGTTATAAAGTCTTGGTTACCGAACCACGTGTATGTCGCTCTGTACCGTTAGCAAATATAAAACAACGTAGCTCCGATAGCGTACTACATACATAGGCGAAGATCTACCCTCGTTGAGTCTTATCTTCAATAAATTGCGGTAAATTACAGGCTACAGTATATCTTTGGATTTCATTTACGTTTTATATGCTTATGCGCTGCTGGGGCCGATGCAGGATTTGGTGGTAGGAGGTGCGTGAGAGCCCACACCACCTCAGCCCCACCACGGTTGGAGCTGAGGTGGGAACATATTGAGTGTATGGACCACTTTAAAATCTTACAGGTAATTCATATCAACAATATAGTGCAACAATTATTTTTCTTAATACAATTTGAAGGGGGGGGGGGGGTTGCGATCGCACCGTCTGCAACCCTCCTGCATCCGTCCCATCTATGCATCACCTTTAATTGATACTAGGAGCAGAGTTTGAGTGCTGAGGAAAGACGAAAAGAGGGTACCTGTGCCACTCACTTCGCCACCGACCACCGTACATGACATAGTCATAACAGGCCTGACGTTATGCAACAGTTCTGAATCCGTCAGTAGAAATTTTGGAAAACGTATAATACACAAATTTTGAACTCAG
>NW_022733989.1:0-875 GCF_011630105.1 Anneissia japonica | reverse complement strand
CCACAAACAGTCCGTCCGTAGCAAGAGCAAGGGTATCCCAGTCGCTGAACACTTTAACTCTCCAGGCCACTCCACTGACAACATCCGATGTGTTCTGCTAGCTAACAATTTTCCATCTCTCGACCATAGAAGACGCTCAGAGCTCAAACTCATTGTCAAATTCAATACTCACATTCTAGGCCTTAATCGTGACATGGGTATTCTGAGCGATTACACATTCACACACACTTGACTTTTTTTCATATCACCGTATATTCCCGCATCACTATTTTAGGTACACCATGTTATATTCCATATTACTTGTATAATGCTATATTTAATTTTGACTTCTGTATTTCTTTTGTATCTAGTTTACTTTGTTTTTGTTTATTTAGTTAATGGCTTATTATTATTATTATTATTATTATTATTATTATTATTATTATTATTATTATTATTATTATTATTATTATCATTATTACTATTATGATATTATATTATAAACATATATATGTATGTACATTAGGCTTATATCTTATTATTTTTATTGCCATTATATTTATCTGTATCCTGGGCTATCACTTACACTACTCGATATCAGAGTACTGTACTTTGTTTTCCACACTTTTAACTCATTATCTTGCTCCCATCATATATCATTATCCCTATGTCTCCATTATTGTTTATCTCATTTAATCACCCTTCCTTATTTATTGCCGACTGTTTATTGTATTATATTGGATCTAGTATTTGCCAACTTTTGTAATCAGTTACGCTGATGAAGTCTTGAGGACAAGACGAAATATTATTCGTTCCCTGAATAAATTATATTGTGTTCTACTGCTATGTCTAACTTAACGTTTCCGCATCATTATTTTCTGTCTTATTTTCTGTTT
>NW_022733988.1:5143-8350 GCF_011630105.1 Anneissia japonica | reverse complement strand
TACTTTTACGTTTATTGAAAACTGATATTGGATTTCATTGGATTATTCCGATGTGATGCACAACATGGATTACCGACGAAAATCATGAGACTTACTTTTTAGCAGCACATCGAGTAACAATCCCCTAATCTTTTCCGTTCTTTAACATGCATATGGGCCCTTTGCACACGGGACGAACGGCCTACGCTGGAGGTGAACTTTCATCCCTTCAGCTAAAACACAAGGAGGGCAGCGATGTGAATTGAACCAGGTGACCTATGTACAGATTTATCCCCACGGTTCGGCGCACACACTGTGCCTACCACCAGTTTACCCGACTGATAGCTGCTCTAGTGTGAACATTTTTCTAGCGTGGACATTTCTCTAGCGTGGACATTTCTCTAGTGTGGACACTCTCTAGCGTAGACATTTCTCTAGCGTAGACACTCTCTAGCGTGGACATTTCTCCAGTGTGGACATTTCTCTCGCTTGAACATTTCTCTCGTGTGGACATATTTGAATTTGTAATTTTAATAATTGTATCTAGAATCTGTTACTGTAAATGATTAATCTATTTTGTGTTCTTGTGATAGCTCCGTCAATTTAAATGTTCCTTAATACTTTAGATCGCTAAAATTGCTGATCAATGTGGTATAAATGAAGACAACGTCGTCCACGTCCTCAATTACCTTAATGATCTTGGAATCATCCTGTATTCGCCCACTAACAAGAAATTGAAGAACACTGTGATTATTAACATCCATATGCTGATTGGCATCTTCATGAAAATCATCACAGTTGTGGAACCTGATGATGTTAAGGTAATTTTGATTGTTCAAGTGAACAATACAGTATATCATTGTTTAGTTATGAACTCCAGTCTGTGTGTGGGGGTGGGGGATGTGCAATATTAAATACCTTTACAAGCAAACATTTCATACACGGGACACTTGGTGTCTAAATTAATATTTTACCACCTGTCATTGTATCATTAATAATATTAATATGAGTGTATCGATTTGATACATAATTACATATTCTAACTGGACTCCATACCTAGGCCATGTATACATTGTGCCTGTATTTAACATATTTCAATCTTTGTCAATCTAAAGTCGGAGGTATGTCCTGATCCCGACCCTTGAACATCACTATTGGATAGGGTTATCTTCATAAGACTTCTACGAATGGATACATATTGTTTCGAAGCAAGAAATCAAGTTGTCTTTACCAAGTACTGCTCGTATATTTTATTTGTGTGGAAATTTTTCAACCTATATTATCGGCTAAACAGTATCATGAAAAGCCGCAATATAATTACTACCGGTACTCTTTTTCAGTGGCATATCTAGGAGTCTTGAAATGGGGAAGGGGGGGTTCAGAGGGCGGGGAGGGATAATGACAGTGCCGTAGCTACGGGGCCGTGCAGCGAGTGCAAAGCACTGGGAGCCGGGGCTACTAGGGGCCTATTCATAATTAGAATAGATATAATAATTTTAAATTTAAAATAATTTCCAACTTAAAAGTTTTGAAGAATAAAACGGCCAGCGGGCCCTCAATAATATTTATATTAAGTTTTTTTTTTGGAGTAATTGTTGATTATCTGTGTTGATTTTAAATCTGGTCTATTCAAGGGTGTTCTAGCCGGTTCCCCCCTATTTTTTTTTTTCAAAATTATAAAAGAAATTGGAAAAATGGGAAATTATATTATAAGTTAAGTCTGAGAGTGCCATTTCCGGCCATCATAGTGGTGCTATAATAATAAATTATATTACCTCAGCCCCAAACATGGTTGTTCTGAGATTGTCTAAACTCTCCTTGTATGGAAGTTCCTCCAGTGGCGTAATGCCTGTGAGCTCTCGGGGCTCCTACTGAAAAGGGGCCCCTCATACTACCGGTACTTATAAGCACTTACTCAATGGCCCTTCTATTTCGAATTCTCAAACCGTCACTGCAATTGTTAAATTTGATGCGCCACCAATTTTCTTGATTAGTTTAGAACAGCTGCTAAGACCGAATATGCTCCTCTTGAAATAGTTACGAATCCTAGACACTTCTTAAGATAAATTTTATGAGACCTTTAGGGAATTTCCATATCACATTAAAGGGCCCGGAAATTAGACTAGCACTGGGCCCTTTCGCACCTAGCTATGCCGCTGGTTGACGGTGTCACGATTGAAGGTGGGGATGTGGGAGCTCGATGATTAGATGAGTGGCATTAACTTGCAAAATAAGGTGATTTTTAACTGCGCCCCATAAAATATGCCCTTTCCCTGCTTACCATGCACCCCCTGGGTAGGTCGTACGAAGCTCATCATTTCTCTGATAAGTACTTTACAGCACTTTAACCTCTGTTTCATTTTCATATAGACTGCTCCAGTAATGATACAGTATTGGCGTAAGTTCGACGAAGAAGGAATTCTTGCGGAACAGCTAGTGCGTCACTTGTGGAGAACAGACCTTACTGCTAATCAAGATGATAATGACGTCATCTTTGAGGACTTCATTGAAATTATGAAGACATTTGGACTACTCTTCGAAAAGGTAATCATATCATAAGTTTATCAATTGTTTTTTATGTACAAATATATATTTTTAAAAATTTTATATAATTTTTTGTACGTATTTGATACAAAATTCTTTACTTTCTCATGTCAATGGAACTTATCTTTTTATTCAAGCCACTAAAATATTGTTTCTTGATCCACTGATCAATTTAAGCTAACCTCATTATATTCTATTCAAATTCTGTTTGTTTTTTTAACAAAGGGATCTCGAGAGAGTGATAGAGTCTTCATCGTTCCATCACGGATGAAAATCAAAACTGGCGACTTACAAGTTAGAAAAGATGAAGAGCAAATGGTATCGGTCTATGTGACCCCGAAAGACTTCCTCCCTGATGCTGTGTACAGTGTCTTGGTAGTGAAATTCCTTGAATTAAGCCAGGACAAAGAATGTACTGGCGACCCAGAGTTGTTTCAGAACCAGGCTAAAATAGGATTCGACAACATGCATTACCTAAGGCTGGGAGTTGTGCGCATTAGCAACAAACGATCATTGAAGGTAAACACAATATGTCACGATTCATTGAGGTACAGTATCTTACAGTAGAACATAAATGTATTTTTAAACCCATGCTTATTATCAGCCAAACTAAAATTTTAAAACGTATCACCAGGTATTCTATGACGTAACAAGTGCAATTGTCCAATTGAAAATATATATATA
>NW_022733988.1:0-5130 GCF_011630105.1 Anneissia japonica | reverse complement strand
ATATATATATATATATATATATATATATATATATATATATAATAAATGTGTGTTAGATTTTAAAATAGAAGTGTAGGCATAATGAGCTATGAAAATATTGGAATAGTCTAAAGATACAGAGCGTATCCTCCTGTACGCACATGTGCTTATAACCATTGACCATTAGAGAATACGCGCGATAATCGCAAAAGCAAGTAGAACTATTTCAAGTTGTATTATTGGATGTTTAATGTGCGCAGCAGAAGATGATGATGACGTCATAAAAGTGGTGACAGTGATTACATTGGCAATGATGGGTTAGCATATTTTATTTGTAAAAAATTCCTATTTTAAGTGTAATATAATTTAATTATTGACAACTTCTAAATAGTAAGTTCTTATTTTCTAAACAGTTGGAAATAACACGGAGAACAGAGATAGATGAAAACGGTAAAAGGAAACCAGCATCAAAGCCAGAACCTATCGCCTGCATGGAGGTAATTCTTTAGATATTTTGTGTAGCTAGATTGAGTATTGTATTTTTGGTTGGCTAGCATAGGTAGTCCAAATAGTTTACATTATTATGTTAAGAAAAAGTGGTCTATCGTCTGATTGGATATTGGAATTGCCTATAATTGTAAATGAAAAATTCTAATTTTCATGTTAAAATGTGCACAAAATAGTACTTATGTTGCTCTTGAATAATATATGTATTTGTCTTGTAATACAAATAAAGGTATGAATGTTGGCATGCAACCTTACTAACAGCTTTATTGTTTAAATAAACAATTTATCATCATGCATTTTATAGTATTGTATATAATAAACGACATTTGTCTTATTTTATTCATTTGACAGATCTTACATGTGCTTAAGCGTCATCTTACTGACTTATATCCTGCTAAGGGTGATGTCGGTTGCACCCTCACTATTCTTTGTCCAATTTGCTCAGTTAGTTCAAACCAGGGACAGGGACAGCGCCACCTCCAAAATTTAGACGATTGCTTAAAGTATGATTCAATTCCATGTGGAACATGTTCTATGTCAACTGCTAAGATTCGGTTATATTTCAAAGCAGGTATTAAAACTAATCAGTTATTGATAAACCTGAATACTTTAATATATTGCATGATTAGATTGATAATAATTGATGATAGTAAATATTTCAGTATTTCACTTGATTGTATTTCAACATTGACAATGGTACAAATATATTTAATACACAAGGACTACGGTATTAATTTTATTGTTTACGAATGTAAGTATTGTTTAATAAACTTGCATTAATATTCGCCAACTACTCAACATACAAAACTTAATCAGTTACATGCAGCCTTTAATACAAAGTGTACAAACATTGCTGTAAAAAAATGTCTTGTAATTTTAAAAATTTATAATCTATGTATTAATTTTGTAGAATTGAGCTTCAGTAAAGAAATTAGAAATTCCTACGCACTCCAAGCATTAACCACTGACCTGGGAACTGAGCAAATGCGAAAGTATTTCATGAGGAAAGGTAAGCTGAGAGGCAAACATGAGGTCGGAAAGTTTCTGTCATGGCAGAGAAAAAATGGACCCTTAAGGGATGTAGACTTTGGAGACGAAGCAACAAAGATCTTCATTGACGATGTGGACATCGACTCGTTCGATATTACCATCCTGATGTCCTTAATTCAACATTGCTTTAATCTTCAAGGCGATAAATTCTGGGAGAATCCACCAGATGTTCAAGACAAATCCGAACTGGCAAATTTGAGACGCATTCAACTGTACAAAGAAAGCACTCTAGACTGCAGTCATAGCAACAGGACTACAGATGTAGAGTTTGACAAACAGTGGAAGGAACTTGCCACGATCTTTAGAAATATCGGAGTTACCAATGAAGACATTGAGAAATACCACAAGCTAAGCATAGCACAACCAGTTAGAGGTAAATCTTACTTCATAGAATTTGTACTTTGAAATATGGAACAAATGAATTTGATATTATTAATTTCTATATTCCATCAGGCAGCAGTTTAATATAACATACTAAACTGCTAAAGAAGGAATAATTAAGATTACAACTAAACGTATTGCCATTGAAACCAACTATAACATAGAGTAACCACTTGATTTAAAAATTTGTATATACTGTATTTGCTAATTTTTATTTAAAATAGGATTTGAGCAGGAAAACGTTGAAGAAATCAGAAATTTCCAAGTTATTCTATCAGCTGTCGTTGATGTCGGCACTGTAACTATGAGGGAATACTTCTTGGAGGTTGCTAATCAAGGCAAGACAAAACAAAACAAGGCTACTAAACTAGACAAAAAAGAAGTTGGACGATATCTGATGAATGAGAAAGGAAAAGGTAGCTTCAAAAATGTAAAAATTACTCCTGAGCAGAACGCAAAGATGTTCACACCAACAGCTGACATTGACACGTTCGATATCTCAATTATGTATTTGATAATCCGTAACTGTTGTAGCATTCCATACTCATTTTGGAAAGATCCAGATAGATTGCCTAGCTTGGTGCACATCCATCGCTACAGGAACACAACGCTTGCACATGCTGCCAACAGTAAAATGACAAATAAAGAATTTGAGATCGAATGGAAGAAAGTGAGAGCAATGCTACACGCTGCTGGTGCTTCTTTAAATGACATTGACAAATATATGGGGCTAAGATTTATAAACTAAACTAATACGCCTAAAGGCATGGAAAGGCGAAACAGGTATGGTTAGATATTACTGTACTATCATGTACAACACTCAACCGACGTCATGGAACTGACTCACTGACGTCATCATAACTGAATCAAATTTTGTGCAATGCATGGATTTTCTTTTTTTGTGTATTTGTAAATTCGATAATGAAACAATTATTTTAAATTGATGCAGTACTGTATAATATAATATTTTACTTTTCGTGAATTTCTGATGTTTTCAATTTTAATGTAGCTTTTCCTGTCTTGTACTAATGCTTGGTTAATGTTTTATATTTTGTATAATATGTATTTTTGTAAATAGGCCTATAATGTAGCCTTGGTTGCGATTTTAATACAAGAGATACAAGAAACAGAAACTCATTCAGATCACTTACACCGGCACGTATTCTCAACTACGCCCTCTCTTTTAAAGCTGCATTCACATTGAGTCTGATCTGAAATTTGGACCGCTTTTCCGTTACGCCGAACGCCGGCGGCCCTATTCTTACATGCTGATCCGATTCTATGATCGGTTCGGTAGGCTTTGGGATTCCGTCGATGTAAATGCTTAAGCCTTCTTATAAACTACACGACAAAGAAATAACGGCATAATAAACTTTAGATGGCAACTATGTATATTAAACGTGTCGTCACTGCGCATACAGTAGGCTATGATAATAATAATAATAAATAATAATAATATTTCGTTCTTATATAGCGCTTCATGCCTTTACAAGGCCTCTAAGCGCTTCACATTACTACCCCGGTCATTGGATCAAACACATATGGAACACATTGAAACACCAAATTAAATTAATAAATGAAATTATATTATTCCATAAATTGCAGCTAGTAATCAGCGCAGGTTGTGTTGGAACCTACCAGGTACCCACTTGTACTCCTGGATGGAGAGAGGCAACCGTAGATAAAGTGCCTTGCCCAAGGACACCAGCGATTTGCACAGCCAGAGTTTCGAACCCCCGACCTCAAGATTGGGAGTCCAAGCCACAACCGGTGCGCCAACCGCTCCTAAGGATAAGGATTCCCAGACACGCTTTGAATTTTAGATGCCTAAAATTACTTTATTTGCTCAGTTATCAGTAGGCCTACAGTATTTCATTATATTTTCCACTTTATTTTTACAATCTTTTGAAATGATATGTCTTAAGAATACCTGGATACGTACATCAGATTTGCTGATAATTATGTCTATTTTCATTTGTTTCAGTGTACTTAAAGGCTACATGTTTCGTTTTTTAATCGATATTTTTTAAATATATGATTTGTTTTTCCATTTTTTGGGTTTCAACTACTGAACCCAGCCGGATCCAGTGAATAATTTTGATAAGGGCCATGTGTGTGCGTTGTTGTGGTGTGGTATAGTCGACTGTAAAATACGATCGCTTTTATAGAGTACAGTACATAGAGAAATGGTATCATGCAGAGCTTTCGATACGATTTTTTACTCTCCCCACTTCCTCCTTTCCCTTTATTCTGTCCCTTTGGGGGCGGGGGTGGGCTGGGGCTCTAGCCTCATTTCTTCTCCCATAATATTTAAGTTATATATAGCTGTAATTTATGGATACCAATGACTGTCACTTTGGAATGAGAAACATGTATATAATAATAGTAGCAATAATAATGATTATAGTGTAATAAGAATATTTAGGTCTATTGCAATAAATGATAAGTTTCATAGCAACAAGAAAATGATCAAAATGGTAAATAGATTTGTATTATTGAGCTTGTATTTTTGTAATTACGCCTTTTGAAGATTGAAATTTAGCGATAAATAATAAAAAGAAAGAAGAGAGGAAAATGCTTAAGTAGTATTCAATGGTTATAATGCTGATATGGAGATGATGATGTGAATGATTAATAATAATGATGATAATGATAGCGGGGGGAGGGGGTAAGGAGAAAAAAGGTACCGTGAGTTCAGTGGCATATCCAGCAGTGGGCAAAAGGAGAGCTCGATTATTTTACCACTCACTAATTTTGAATTTGTTATTGATTGACGAAGAACACTATGCTACTATCCCCGGCCGACGGTGATTTTTTACAGCGATTTCATAAATCAGGATGTAAAAAATGTCAAAAGACGGAGAACAAAGACTGAGTTTTTTTAGCCGGAATACCAGCTATAGAACAGCTATCCATGCTTAGTGGCGTAACGCATGCACATCGTGTGGCGGTCCTCAGGGCCACCAACTCTTAGGGGCCACTTTGGTGCCCCTACGCATATGGTCCAGTAGCGTCCTCGCTCTATAGCACCCTGATCCAAAAAGGGCTTTATTGATACATAACAGCATAACGTGTCACTGACATCGACTGCATGGCATATATTATATTAATCCAGTGGAGGTGGGTTGCTCAGCCGGCAAGGACACCCATCCCAGGTAACAAGCCCATAAGGGACCCATATGGTGCCCATATGCAGATCTATATGGGTACCAT
>NW_022733987.1:0-559 GCF_011630105.1 Anneissia japonica | reverse complement strand
TGTAACATTTACGTTTTGAGTTTCATTACTGTTCATTGCTCAGTGGCAGTCCAAGGGGGGTTCAAACGAACCCCCCTCTGTGAAGAAACGTAACAAAATACTACTGGGTCCCGGCTTACAAAAGGCATGCTAACCTACCTGTACCTAGGCATAGGTAGGCAGATCGGACAAACTAGGCTTAGCTCAACTAGCCTTCAATATTAATAAAATTAAAAACACTGTTTTTGGTTCGACAACGGAATATATGTACAGAAGTGCGTTCCTAATACCTATCGGTTCATCGATCCATGGAAGAAAAACTACGTACCCAACTAGTCAACATTGTTGGAATATAATAATAATATATTGCCTATGTCTTTGATCTTTTTTTCTATATATACAGGAAGAGATAAAATTACCTGACCGTTTTAAAGAAGGGGAAAACCTTGAATTTTGAAGAACTTTAAGGTCATTAAAAGACACCTTAGAAGTTCATTTCCGGCCATCTAGGAATCAAAATTTTCCAGGGGGAGGACCCCCAGACCCCAATTTCTTTTTGGGGTTTTTTAAGAACGTCTTC
>NW_022733986.1:0-784 GCF_011630105.1 Anneissia japonica | reverse complement strand
ATTGGGGGTCACCGTTCATCCTAATGAGCTGTAACTGTTTAAAATTAGGCTTGATTTTAGAAAAATTTTACTGTATATCGGCAAAAATGCGCACGAAGGTCACTATGTTTGATGCGTGCGTACGGCATTGTTATTGGCCATAGAGCGATTGAAAAGATTGGAAACTTGTCAAAACAATGTCAGGAAACCAAAATTTGACAAAAAATTATTTTCTAGCTTCCATACGCGCTGCGCGCTTAAAAATGCGCACGCGTAGTGGTAAATTTCAAAAAAAATTTGAAATGTTTAAAATGGCCTGAAACGTGCTCTAATTTAATCTAAATGGGATTTCAAGCATTTTAAAAGTTTGACGTACGCGTACGCGCGTGTTATTAAGCGCACACGTAAAATTTGGGTAAATTACATTTAACATTGACTTGAAGTTAATCCTCACTTAACACGATTTCAAAATGGCAATTGGTTAGGCTGAAATGATCGATAATGTAAAAACGCAAAATTGCGCGTAGATGACGTCACGCATAACTGCGCACATTGAAAACTTTATTGTGACTATTCCAGGCCAAGCTAAATGTTTGTTGAAGCGTGCATGTATGAATCTCGTGCCAATTTTTAGATATCGTGCTAACAAGAAATGGGAAAAAAAAAAGATCTCTGACAATAAGAAGAGGTGATCCGCTAGTGTAGCGGATCACCAAAAAGCACAGGTAAGCGCACTCAGTGCTACAACAAAACCAGACAGTTCGAATAAGAACAAAGAAAGGACATGATCGCCTAGGAACGATCA
>NW_022733985.1:0-1087 GCF_011630105.1 Anneissia japonica | reverse complement strand
AAATACATTTCAGAAGTCAGGAAAGCTCATTTCCCGCCATCTAGAAATCGAAATTTTCCCGGGGAAGAACCCCCGGACACCCCTCCCTTTTGGGATTCATCGATCCATGGAAAATTCGTATGCAACTACTCATTTCTTTTAAATTTTTATGTATGTATACACACATAAGGCCTATTTACTGAATAACAATGGNTACCTGACCGTTTTCAAGAGGGAAAAACCTTGAATTTTGAAGAACTTAAAAGTAATTAAAAGACACCCCAGAAGTCGGGAAAGCTCATTTCCCGCCTTCTAGGAATCAAAATTTTCCCGGGGGAGGACACCCGGACCCCATTTCTTTTTGTGATTCATCGACTCATGGACAATTCGTATGCAACTACTCATTTTTTTAAATGTTATGTATGTATACACACATAAGGCCTATTTACTGAATAACAATGGTAAAAATTACCTGACCGTTTTCAAGAGGGAAAACCTTGAATTTTGAAGAACTTAAAAGTAATTAAAAGACACTCCAGAAGTCGGGAAAGCTCATTTCCCGCCTTCTAGGAATCGAAATTTTCCCGGGGGAGGACCCCCGGACCACCTCCTTTTTGGGATTCATCGATTCATGGAAAATTCGTATGCAACTACTCATTTTTAAAAAAATGTTATGTATGTATACACCTAAGGCCTATTTACTGAATAACAATGGTAAAAAATTACATGACCGTTTTCAAGAGGGAAAAACCTTGAATTTTGAAGAACTTAAAAGTAATTAAAAGACACACCAGAAGTCGGGAAAGCTCATTTCCCGCCTTCTAGGAATCAAAATTTTTCCCGGGGGAGGACCCCAGGACCCCCTTTCTTTTTGTGATTCATCGATTCATGGAAAATTCTTATGCAACTACTCTTTTTTTTTTTAATGTTATGTGTGTACAGACACATAAGGCCTTTACTGTAATAACAATGGGAACAAATTACCTGACCGTTTTCAAGAGGGAAAAACCTTGAATTTTGAAGAACTTACAAGTAATTAAGACACCACAGGAGTCGGGGAAAAGCTCATTTTCCGTCATCTAGGATGGACCCCCCCCCCTTTTTTTTT
>NW_022733984.1:0-842 GCF_011630105.1 Anneissia japonica | reverse complement strand
TTGAAAAACGTAACACATTTTCAACGTTGATTCTACATTGAAATGCAAACTATATATTAACTTGATGTTTAAAAGATGTTGAATACATGTTTGTACTGTAATTGTTAAATTATTAACCAAATTTTAACATTAATTCAACGTTGAATTAATGTTAAATTATCAACCGAGACTTGGGTTAAATACACAACGTATTTCCAACGTTGATGGTTAAATACACAACATATTTCCAACGTTGATTCAATGTTGAGTATATGTTGTGAACATGATTTCAACGTTTCAACTACATTTCAACGTTGCTTCAACGTTGAATTAACGTTTTGTGTCCGCTGGGAAATCATCTTTAAAATTAACCTTTTTGAGTTTTTTTAAATTTATAATTGTCAAAAAGAATCCAAATAGAATATTACAGAATAAATCTCTATTATTACCGTTCGTTGCAAACTTAATATAAATTTTCATATCTTATTTTAGGAAATCCGCAAAATACCGTGGTAGTTCGTTCCCTGTGTCTAAAGATACGGCTGAACAAGATACGGTACGTAGGCCTACATGATTCTGGAATTACAGCTAAGGTAGCCTTACCTTTAGCCACTGCAATTTACACATTCTAGCAAGAAAACCATGAACAACGTACTCGTATACATTTGGTAGCTCGGTTCAAATGCTGCAGCTGCCGAAAATCTCATAAATGCAATAATTTTGAAAATTTAGGGGTTTCAAATCGATTTTAGAGTCTACTAATATGTAGAAAATACATTTATTTTTTTTCTCCCCGACGAATTGTGCTTTTCTTCCTGACGGGAGGGCCAGTTCTCCCCGACCGGGGGGGGGGGGGGGGGGGG
>NW_022733983.1:0-748 GCF_011630105.1 Anneissia japonica | reverse complement strand
TACATTTCTCCGCTTATACTTGATGAGAGTAAATTATATATATTGGCCTACGGTCAACCAAGCCATTGCAGATCTAACCTCGTAACAAATTTAATTTTTTTAAATTTTTAAATGAGTGGTGCCAACCACTGTTATAGGGTAGCTAAATTTGCTAATCAAATCTAGCAGCCTATTGTGTTTAATAATTAATTAATATTTTTAGAAATGTTTGTCTATTTTGCTTAATTAATTTTCAAAATTGTGTATTTTGCATTTTTTAATGTTCAGTTTCACCCATAAGCCAAAATTGTCTGGTCTGTTATATAACTCCAAGTAAAATACATTTCTCCGCTTACTTTGCAAGTAAATTATATATACAGTACCCGCTCTTTCTACCAACCCGCAAAAATCATGTCGGGCTGATAATAATTTAAATAGATAATATGCATAGGCCTATGGGAAAAGCTGCATAATGCACGACCGATTAAGCATTACACGATGAATATTCCTAGCTTTGTCCCACGCCTGGTGGTCATCGCAGCATTGGTCGGAGTGATAGCAACATCCCAGCCGAATGTCGTTCTCTTCCTTGCCGATGACATGGGCTACGGTGATCTGGGCTGTTTCGGTAACACGTCGGTAAGAACACCGAACATCGACAGATTAGCAGCGGAGGGAATGCGATTCACCCGCATGTATGCTCATCCTACATGCACGCCAAGCAGGGCATCTCTCCTTACAGGTAAGGTATAGGCCTATGTTAATTAAT
>NW_022733982.1:0-922 GCF_011630105.1 Anneissia japonica | reverse complement strand
GTACTGTTGTGTTCGTTTAAAAATTACCACGATTTTATATACAAGTTTTGGCGTGTATATAGGCCTAAGTATGATGTTCCAGATGCGGCTTTAATCAATGTACATGATAAATCCATAGACCTGCCTAATGCATATACAATACCGAAAGGTCCACTGATTAATCTCTGATAAGATAGCATGATACATACTCCAAGTATCGAAATACACGTCATCGTGTTGGGATTCTGTACAATCAACCCTCCAATTCGAGACCCTTTTAATTCCGAGACCAAAGAACTACCTCCAATATTAAACCTAAACCTAAAGCTAACCCTCTTATTCGAAACCGAACACTTAGACCACCCCAAACTTTCTCAAAATGGTCCTTAATTGGAGGGCGAACTGTAAATCACATTGTATTATGATACAGATATAATTTTTACACTCGATATACTAAATTGTAGTGTACTTGAACCTTATAGATACCATAATCTGGAACCACCTACTTTCATATTAGTCAAAACATCTTTTAAATAATATCATTTAATTGTTTACTTTCTATGAGTTAGACGCCACTAATCAATGGTATGAGAATTTTTGATTGGGATCCCAGTTTGGAACCTTATATTACTGTAGTAACACCCTTAGATAGTTTTTATTTCAGATTATAAGCATATGCATGCGAACTTTGAACCGTCTTTTGACTGTTGACACTACGCGTGTACTTTATCGCGTTATGATTATGTACCTGTTCTGTGGCGGTGTTTTGCCTTTGATGTCCGCTTTACGTTACTATACATGGAATATTTGGGACTATTTGACGTTTGAAACCAGTTATCTTCAAGATAGCGGTTGTTCTTTTCAGCAGCTTCCTGTCACCAATATTTGGAAACATATGTCATGTTTGTGGGAGATCATGAAATTATTGATTAGGATTTATTTG
>NW_022733981.1:14402-15589 GCF_011630105.1 Anneissia japonica | reverse complement strand
CATAGAGTGATTGAAAAGATTGGAAACTTGTCAAAACAATGTCAGGAAACCAAAATTTGACAAAATAATTATTTTCTAGCTTCCATACGTGCTGCGCGCTTGAAAATGCGCACGCGTAGTGGTAAATTTCAAAAAAATTTGAAATGGTCAAAATGGCCTGAAACGTGCTCTAATTTAATCTAAATGTGATTTCAAGCATTTTAAAAGTTTGACGTACGCGTACGCGCGCGTTATTAAGCACACACGTAAAATTTGGGTAAATTACATTTAACCTTGACTTGAAGTTAATGCTCACTTAATACGCTTTTGAAATGGCAATTGGTTAGGCTGATATGATCGATAATGTAAAAACGCAAAATTGCGCGTAGATGACGTCACGTATAACTGCGCACTTTGAAAACCTTATTGTGACTATTCCAGGCCAAGCTAAATGTTTGTTGAATCGTGCATGTATGAATCTCGTGCCAATTTTTAGATATCGTGCTAACAAGAAATGGGAAAAAAAAAGAAGATCTCTGACAATAACAAGAGGTGATCCGCTAGTGTAGCGGATCACCAATAATGTGTCAGCAACACAAAGTATGTAACAAAACGTGATTTCCAGCTTTAATATGTGCTGTGTGCGTGGAAATGAAGGTACGGCGGGTAAATTATGGAAAGTTTTGAAATGCTGAAAATGACCCGAAACGTTCTTTAAACTATCTGAATAGTAATATGGAGAATTTTCAAATTTTAACAGACACGCACGTCACTATGTGTGCGTGTACAGTAATAGCACACGAAATTAAACATCGTCAAGTGTATTTAAAACAGCCTGTTAGTTGGTAATGCCACACGAACTTTCCCTTCACATAACCAATATATATTAGTCTGATAGCGTCGAAATACAGTCTGCCGCCCTCACTCTGTTCTATTCTTTTACATCTTTTAAGAATGAGAGATAAAAGGGCTCCAAAAATTCATTCTTTTTGACCATGTTGACGTGATCAAAATGAAATAATAAGGAGACACGTCTTAAAGAGAATTGATTTAGCTATAACATACTCACAGGTGGGAGACAATCAATCAAGAATAAGCGAGATACGTTCAAACGAGTATAAACATAATGGCATCATAAATAAAAATTCAGTTTTTTAATTCAAATGGCAATATGATGACGTCACAATGTCCGATCAGCCAATATGATC
>NW_022733981.1:10408-14037 GCF_011630105.1 Anneissia japonica | reverse complement strand
GCTAAAAGGCGCGAATGGAAAATTAAGGTACACAACATTCAACCTTGACCTGAAGCTTATGCTCACCTAATATGATTTAGAAATGACGAATGGTTAAGATTATATGGGGTCATCAACGTTTTAAAGAAAGAGAAATGAGGGGGGTCAGAAAAAACAATTTTTTTGACCATGATGACGTCATCAAAATTAAAAAGATGTCAAATGTATGAAAGAGAATTGTCTTAGCTATAACATACTCAAAGTTGGAAGACGATCGACCAAGGATAAGCGAGATACGCTCAAATGCGTATTTTCAAAAATGACGTCATAGGTATAATTCACTTCCTTGAATTCAGATGCCAATATGATGACGTCACAATGTCCGATCAGCCATTATGATCTATAAAATCATATTTGAAACTTATGTGCTTTTAGAATATGTAATAAAAATTGGGGGTCACCTTTCAACCTAAGGAGCTATAACTGATTAAAAATAGGTCTGATTTTATCATAATTTCACTGTATAACTGCACAAATACGCGAAAAGATACCTATGTTTGATGCGCACGTACGGCATTGTTATTGGCCAAAAGATGACCGAAAAAAATGCAAATTTGTGAAAACAATGTCAGGAACCCAAAATATGTAAAAAAAAATTTAATTTTTAACTTCCATATGTACTGCGCAAGTAAAAGTGCGCGCGCGTAGTGGAAAATTATGAAAAATTTTGAAATGCTCAAAATGGCCTGAAACGTGCTCTAATTTGGTTAAAAATTGATTTTGAGCATTTTGAAATTTTGACGCACGTGTGCGCGCGCATTATAAAGCGCACGCGTAAAATTAGGGTACAGTACATTCAATGTTAACCCAAAGTTAATGCTCACTTAATACGATTTTGAAAAGTTAATTGGTTAGGCTGATATGATCGATAATGTAAAAACGCAAAATTGCACGTTGATGACGTCACGCATGACTGAGCGCATTGAAAACCTTACTATGACTATTCCAGGCGAAGGCAAAATGATCGATGTAGCGACCGTGTGCGTAACTCGTGGCAATTTTGAGATATCGTGCGAACAAAAAAGGGGAGAAAGAAAGAAGAATAAAAAGATCCCTGACAATAACAAGAGGTGATCCGCTAACGTTAGCGGATAACCAAAAAAAGATGATGATGATCCTGACAATAACAATAGGTGATCCGCTAACGTTAGCGGATCACCAATAAAAAGATGATCCCTGACAATAACAAGAGGTGATCCGCTAACGTTAGCGGATCACCAACTAGATTTGAACTCGTCACTGAGGACGAATTTGGTGATCCGCCGTAGTTTGACCCTCAGAAAGCACGCGCGTTGCTGATTGAAAAGTTTCATAATATGCTAACATATGCTGTAATTAGTTTATAAAAAAAGAATAATTTAGAGCATTTTAAAAGACTTAGGCATGCGTACACGCACGTCTTGACGCCCGTGAGCACGGTAATGTTACAAAAGCTTATCCTTGGTCGATCGTCTTACAACTTTGAGTATGTTATAGCTGCGACAATTCTCTTTCATATATTTGACTTCTTTTTACATTTTGATGACGTCATCATGGTCAAAAAATTGTTTTTTCTGACCCCCTCATTTCTCTTTCTTCAAAACGTTGATGACCCCATATAATCTTAACCACTCTTCATTTCAAAATCATATTAGGTGAGCATAAGCTTCAGGTCAAGGTTGAATGTTATGTACCTTAATTTTCCGTTCGCGCTTTTTATCGTGCACGTACGCGTGCGTCAACATTTATATATGCATAAAACCATGAATATTTTTAATCAGTTATAGCTCCTTAGTATGAAAGGTGACCCCCAATTTTTATTACATAATCTGAAAGCACATGAGTTGTAGATACGCCTGTTAGTCGGTAATGCCACACGAACTTTCCCTTCATATAACCTATATATATTTGTCTGATAGCGTCGAAATACCGTCTGCCGCCCTCACTCTGTTCTATTTGTGTACATCTTTTAAGAATGAGAGATAAAAGGGCTCCAAAAATTCATTCTTTTTGACCATGATGACGTGATCAAAATGAAAAATAAAGAGACACGTCTTAAAGAGAATTAATTTAGCTATAACATACACACAGGTGGGAGACAATCAATCAAGAATAAGCGAGATACGTTCTAACGAGTATAAACATAATGGCATCATAAATAAAAATTCAGTTTTTTAATTCAAATGGCAATATGATGACGTCACAATGTCCGATCAGCCATTATGAAGTAAAAATCGTATCTACAACTCATGTGCTTTCAGATTATGTAATAAAAATTGGGGGTCACCTTTCATCCTAAGGAGCTATAATTGATTAAAAATATTCATGATTTTATGCATATATAAATGTTGACGCACGCGTACGTGCACGATCAAAAGCGCAAACGGAAAATTGAGGTACATAACATTCAACCTTGACCTGAAGCTTATGTTCACCTAATATGATTTAGAAATGACAAGTGGTTAAGATTATATGGGCTCATCAACGTTTTGAAGAAAGAGAAATGAGGGGGTCAGAAAAAACAATATTTTGACCATCATGACGTCATTAAAATATAAAAAGAAGTCAAGTATATGAAAGAGAATTGTCTCAGCTATAACATACTCAAAGTTGGAAGACGATCGATCAAGGATAAGGGAGATACGCTCAAATGACTATTTTCCAAAATGACGTCATAGCTATAATTCACTATCTTTGAAATCAGATGCCAATATGATGACGTCACAATGTCCGATCAGCCATTATGATCAATAAAATCAGATTTACAACTTATGTGCTTTCAGAATATGTAATAAAAATTATGGGTCACCTTTCAACCTACGGAGCTATAACTGATTAAAAATAGGTCTGATTTTAGCATAATTTCACTGTATAGCGGCACAAATACACGTAGATACCTATGTTTGATGCGCACGTACGGTATTGCTATTGGCCAAAAGATGACCGAAAAGAATGGAAATTTGTGAAAACAATGTCAGGAACCCTAAATATGTAAAATAACGTAATGTCTTGCTTTCGTACGTGCTGCGCACGTTAAATGCGCGCGCGCAGTGGAAAATTTTAAAATGTTCAAAATGGTCTAAAATGTGCTCTAATTTAGTCAAAAAGTGATTTTCAGCATTGTAAAATTTTGACGCACGCGTACGCACGCGTAGTGAAGCGCACGCGTCAAACTAGGGTACAGGACATTCAACATTAACCCGAAGTTAATGCTCACTTAATACGATTTCTAAATGGCAATTGGTTAGGCTGATAAGATCGATAATATAAAAACGCAAAATTGCGCGTAGTTGACGTCACGCATGACTGAGCGCGTTGAAAAGCTTACCATGACTATTCTAGACCAAGCCAAATGTTCGCTGACAGTGATTTTGCGTAACTCGTGGCAGTTTTAGAGATATCGTGCGAACAGAAAAGGGGAGAAAGGTAGAATAAAAAAAAGATGAAGATGATGATGATGATCCTGACAATAACAATAGGTGATCCGCTAGTGTAGCGGATCACCAAAAAAGAAGATGAAGACTAGATTTGAACTCGTCACTGAGGACGAGTTAGGTGATCCGCCGCACTTTGACCCTCACGAAGCACGCACGGTTCTGATTGAAAAGTAT
>NW_022733981.1:8421-10369 GCF_011630105.1 Anneissia japonica | reverse complement strand
CAACACATGTAACCGAAACGTAATTTCCAGCTTCAGTACGTGCTGTGGCGAGGAAATGAGCGTACGGCTCGTCAATTTTGGAAAGTTTTGGAATATTCAAAATGACATTAAACGTCCTTTAAATTATCTGAAACGTGATATTAACAATTTTAAAATTGTAATGCACAAGTACGAATACCTAAAACGACGTGCCTGACGACGATAATGGCACATGAATTTAAACCTTGTCAAGTTTAATTTAAAAGGCTGTCTCTTATACACATCTAGATGTGTATGCCTTTACAGTATACGAACTATCGGTCTGATAGTGTCGAAATACAGTCTGCCGCCCTCTATTTTCAATGTGTTTACATCTTTCAAGAAAGAAAGATGAGAAGGCTCCGAAAAAGCATTCTTTTTGACCCTGATGACGTCACTAAAATAAAAAATAAATGGACATGTCCGAAAGAGAATTGATTTAGCTATAACATACTCACAGGTGGGAGACAATCAATCAAGATAAGCGAGTACGTTCAAAGGAGTATAAAAAGTAATAACGTCATAAATGAAATTAAATTTTTTCTTAATTCAAATGGCAATATGATCACGTCAAAATGTCCGATCAGCCAGTATGATCTATAAAATCGTATCTACGATTCATGTGCTTTCAGAATATGTAATAAAAATTGGGGTCACCTTTCATCCTATGGAGCTATAACTGATTAAAAACATTCATGGTTTTATGCATATATAAATGTTGACGCACGTGTACGCGCACGTAAAGTCGCGCGAACTGAAAACTAAGGTACCTGACATTCAACCTTGACCTGAAGATTATGCTCACTTAATATGATTCAGAAATGACGAATGGTTAAGATGATATGGCTCATCAACGTTTTGCGGAAAGAAAGATATGGGGGTCAGAAAAAACAATTTTTTTGACCATGATGACGTCATCAAAATCTAAAAAGATGTCAAATGTATGATAGAGAATTGTCTCAGCTATAACATACTCAAAGTTGGAAGACGATCGATCAAGGATAAGCGAGATACGCACAATTGCGTAGTTTCAAAAATGACGTCATAGCTATAAATCACTTTCTTTGAATTCAGACGCCAATATGATGACGTCACAATGTCCGATCAGCCATTATGATCTCATAAATCATATTCCCAACTTACGTGCTTTCAGAATATGTAATAAAAATTGGGGGTCACCTTTCAACCTAAGGAGCTATAACTGAATAAAAATAGGTCTGATTTTAGCATAATTTCAATGTATAGAGGCACAAATACGCGTAAAGATACCTATGTTTGATGCGCACGTACGGTATTGCTTTTGGCCAAACGATGACCGAAAAGAATGGAAGTTTGTGGAAACAATGTCAGGAATCCAAACTATGTGAAAAAACATAGTGTCTAGCTTCCGTACGTGCTGCACGCGTTAAAATGCCCGCGCGTAGTGGAAAATTAAAAAAAAAATTGAAATGCTCAAAATAGCCTGAAACGTGCTCTAATTTAGTTAAAAAGTGATTTCGAGCATTTTGAAATTTGGACGCACGCGTGCGCGCGCATTATGAAGTGAACGCGTAAAAGTAGGGTACAGTACATTAAACGTTAACCCAAAGTTAATGCTCACTTAATACGATTTCGAAATGGCAAGTGGTTAGGCTGATATGATCGATAATGTAAAAACGCAAAATTGCACGTACATGACGTCACGCATGTCTGAGCGCGTTGAAAACCTTACCATGACTATTCCAGGCGAAGTCAAAATGATCAATGTAGCGACCGTGTGCGTAACTCGTGGCAATTTTGAGATATCGTGCGAATAGAAAAGGGGAGAAAGAAAGAAGGATAAAAAGATGATCCCTGACAATAACAAGAGGTGATCCGCTAACGTTAGCGGATCACCAACTAGATTTGAACTTGTCACTGAGGACGAGTTAGGTGATCCGCCGTACTTAAA
>NW_022733981.1:5037-7516 GCF_011630105.1 Anneissia japonica | reverse complement strand
TTTATATGATTCAGAAATGACGAATGGTTAACATGATATGGGCTCATCAACGTTTTGAGGAAAGAAAGATGTGGGGGTCAGAAAAAACAATTTTTTTGACCATGATGACGTCATCAAAATTTAAAAAGAAGTCAAATGTATGAAGGAGAATTGCTTCAGCTATAACATACTGAAAGTTGGAAGACGATTGATCAAGGATAAGCGAGATACGCTCAAATGCGTATTTTCAAAAACGATGTCATAGCTTTAATTCACTTTCTTTGAATTCAGATGCCAATATGATGACGTCACAATGTCCGATCAGCCATTATGATCTATAAAATCATATTTACAACTTATGTGCTTTCAGAATATGTAATAAAAATTGGGGGTCACCTTTCAACCTAAGGAGCTATAACTGATTAAAAATAGGTCTGATTTTAGCATAATTTCACTTTATAGCGGCAAATTACGCGCAAAGATACCTATGTTTGATGCGCACGTACGGTATTGCTATTAACCAAAAGATGACCGAAAAGAATGGAAATTTGTGAAAAGAATGTCAGGAACCCAAAATATGTAAAATAACGTAATTTATAGCTTCCGTACGTGCTGCGCACGTAAAAATGTGCGCGCGTAGTGGAAAATTTCAAAAAAATTTGAAATGCTCAAAATGGCCTAAGACGTGCTCTAATTTATTCAAAAAGTGATATTGGGCATTTTGAAATTTTGACGCACGCGTACGCACGCATAGTGAAGCGCACGCGTCAAATTAGGGTACAGTACATTCAACATTAACCCAAAGTTAATGCTCAGTTAATACGATTTCGAAATGGCAATTGGTTAGGCTGATATTATCGATAATGTAAAAACGCAAAATTGCGCGTAGATGACGTCACGCATGACTGAGCGCGTTAAAAAGCTCACCATGACTATTCCAGACCAAGCCAAATGTTCGCTGACAACTATTTGTGCGTAACTCGTGGCAGTTTTTGAGATATCGTGCGAACAAAAAAGGGGAGAAAGAAAGAAGAATAAAACTAGATTTTAACTCGTCACTGAGGACGAGTTTGGTGATCCGCCGTACTTTGACCCTCACGAAGCACGCGCAGTTCTGATTGAAAAGTATTATATGCTAAAACATGCTCTATTTAAAGAGTAATTTTGAGCATTTTAAAAGGAATTTTAAAGGAAAAGAGTAATTTTGAGCATTTTAAGGACTTACGAATGTGTACACATACGTCTTAACGTCCGTGCGCACGGTAGTATTAATACAGTGTCACAAAAACAACACATGTAACCGAAACGTAATTTCCAGCTTCAGTACGTGCTGTGGGCGTGGAAATGAGCGTACGGCGCGTAAATTTTGGAAAGTTTTGGAATATTTAAAATGACATGAAACGTGCCTTAACTTATCTGAAAAGTGATATTAACAATTATAAAATTTTAACGCACAAGTACGAATACCTTATACGACGTGCCTGACGACGGTAATGGCACATGAATTTAAACCTTGTCAAGTTTAATTTAAAACCCCCTGTTGGTTGGTAATGCCACACGAACTTTGCCTTTACAGTATACGAGCTATCGGTCTGATAGTGTCGAAATACAGTCTGCCGCCATCAATTTTCAATGTGTTTACATCTTTTAAGAAAGAAAGATGAGAAGGCTCCTAAAAAACATTATTTTTGACAATGATGACGTCATCAAAATAAAAAATAAAGGGACACGTCCAAAAGAGAATTGATTTAGCTATAACATACTCACAGGTGGGAGGCAATAAATCAAGATAAGCGAGTACGTTCAAACGAGTATAAAAAGTTATAACGTCATAAATAAAAATTCAATTTTTCCTTAATTCAAATGAAAATATGATGACGTCATAATGTCCGATCAGCCAATATGATCTATAAAATCGTATCTACAACTCATGTGCTTTCAGAATATGTAATAAAATTTGGGAGTCACTTTCATCCTAAGGAGCAGTAACAGATTAAAAGTAGGCATAATTTTAAGTATGCTTAATAGTTGACGCACGCGTACGCGCACGTTAAGTCTCGCGAACGGAAAATTAAGGTACCTGACATTCAACCTTGACCTAAAGATTATGCTCACTTAATATGATCCAGAAATGAAGAATGGTTAAGATGATATGGGCTCATGAACGTTTTGGGGAAAGAAAGATGTGGGGGTCAGAAAAAACAATTTTTTGACCATTATGACGTCATCAAAATGTCAAAAGAAGTCAAATATATGAAAGAGAATTGTCTCAGCTATAACATACTCAAAGTTGGAAGACGATCGATCAAAGATAAGCAAGATACGCTTAAATCAATATAAAAATAATGATTTCTTAAATAAAAATTCATTTTTTTTAAATTCAGATGGCAAAATGATTACGTCACGATGTCCGATCAACCATAATAAGTTCTAAAATGATATCTACAACTCATCTAATTTTAGAATATTTAATAATAAATATATATATATATATATATAT
>NW_022733981.1:215-4829 GCF_011630105.1 Anneissia japonica | reverse complement strand
CTGAAACGTGCTCTAATTTAGTCAAAAAGCGATTTTGAGCATTTTAAAATTTTGACGCACGCGTACAATTATGGTACAGTACATTGAACTGTCTCTTATACACATCTAGATGTGTATAAGAGACAGGGTCTCTCTTGAACCAGTATGATTTCGAAATGGCAATTGGTTAGGCTGATATGATTGATAATGTAAAAACGCAAAATTGCGGGTAGATGACGTTACGCATGACTGAGCGCGTTGAAAAGATGACAATGACTATTCTAGACCAAGCCAAATGTTTGTTGACAGCGATTGTGCGGTAAGTCGTGGCAGTTTTAAAGATATCGTGCGAACAGAAAAGGGGAGAAAGAAAGAAGAATAAAAAGAAAAAAAAGATCCTGACAATAACAATAGGTGATCCGCTAACGTTAGCGGATCACCAACTAGATTTGAACTCGTCACTGAGGACGAGTTAGGTGATCCGCCGCAATTTGACCCTCATTAAGATCACGTGGTGCTGATTGAAAAGTGTCATAATATGCTAAAATATGCTGTAATTAGTTTTTTTTAAAAAGAATAATTTTGAGCATTTTAAAAGATTTCCGCATGTGTACATGTACATCTTGACGCCCGTGAGCACGGTAATAGCACAAAGAGTGACTCCTGATATGAATAATGTGTCAGGAACACAAAGTATGTAACAAAACGTGATTTCCAGCTTTAATATGTGCTGTGTGCGTGGAAATGAACGTACGGCGGGTAAATTATGGAAAGTTTTGAAATGCTGAAAATGACCCGAAACGTTCTTTAAACTATCTGAATAGTAATATAGAAAATTTTCAAATTTTAACAGATACGCACGTCACCATGTGTGCGTGTACAGTAATATCACACGAAATTAAACATTGTAAAGTGTATTTAAAACCGCCTGTTAGTTGGTAATGCCACACGAACTTTCCCTTACATAACCTATATATATTAGTCTGATAGCGTTGAAATACAGTCTGCCGCCCTCATCTGTTCTATTGTTTAACATCTTTTAGGAATGAGAGATAAAAGGGCTCCAAAATTCATTCTTTTTGACCATGTTGACGTGATCAAAATCAAAAATAAAGGGACACGTCTAAAAGAGAATTGATTTAGCTATAACATACTCACAGGTGGGAGACAATCAATCAAGATAAGCGAGTACGTTCAAAGGAGTATAAAAAGTAATAACGTCATAAATGAAATTTAATTTTTTCTTAATTCAAATGGCAATATGATGACGTCACAATGTCCGATCAGCCAATATGATCTATGAAATCGTATCTACAACTCATGTGCTTTCAGATCATGTAATAAAAATTGGGGACACATCTAGATGTGTATAAGAGGTCACCTTTCATCCTAAGGAGCTATAACTGATTAAAAATATTCATGTTTTTATGCATATATAAATGTTGACGCACGCGTACGCGCACGTTAAGTCGCGCGAACGGAAAATTAAGGTACTTAACATTCAACCTTGACCTGAAGATTATGCTCACTTAATATGATTCAGAAATGACGAATGGTTAAGATGATATGGGCTCATCAACGTTTTGAGGAAAGAAAGATGTGGGGGTCAGAAAAAACAATTTTTTGACCATGATGACGTCATCAAAATCTTAAAAAAGTCAAATATATGAAAGAGAATTGTCTCAGCTATAACATACTAAAGGTTGGAAGATGATTGATAAAGGATAAGCGAGATACGCTCAAATGCGTATTTTCAAAAATGACGTCATAGCTATAAATCACTTTCTTTGAATTCAGACGCCAATATGATGACGTCACAATGTCCGATCACACATCTAGATGTGTCATATTTACAACTTATGTGCTTTCAGAATATGTAATAAAAATTGGGGGTCACCTTTCAACCTAAGGAGCTATAACTGATTAAATATAGGTCTGATTTTAGCATAATTTCACTGTATAGCGGCAAAATACGCGCAAAGATACCTATATTTGATGCGCACGTACGGTATTGCTATTGGCCAAAGATGACCGAAAAAAATGAAAATTTGTGAAAACAATGTCAGGAACCCAAAATATGTAAAATAACGTAATTTCTAGCTTTCGTACGTGCTGCGCACGTAAAAATGTGCGCGCGTAGTGGAAAATTTAAAAAAAAATTTGAAATGCTCAAAATGGCCTAAGACGTGCTCTTATTTAATCAAAAGGTAATTTTGAGCATTTTGAAAATTTGACGCACGCGTACGCGCGCGTAGTGAAGCGCAAGCGTCAAATTAGGGAACAGTACATTCAACATTAACCCGAAGTTAATGCTCACTTAATACGATTTCGAAATGGCAATTGGTTAGGCTGATATTATTTCTAAATGGCAATTGGTTAGGCTGATATTATCGATAATGTAAAAACGCAAAATTGCGCGTAGATGACGTCACGCATGACTGAGCGCGTTGAAAAGCTTACCATGACTATTCCAGACCAAGACAAATATTTGCTGACAGGATTGTGCGTAACCTCGTGGCAGTTTTTGAGATATCGTGCGAACAGAAAAGGGGAGAAAGAAAGAAGAATAAAAAAAAAGATGAAGATGATGATGATCCTGACAATAACAAGAGGTGATCCGCTAGTGTTAGCGGATCACCAACTAGATTTGAACTCGTCACTGAGGACGAGTTAGGTGATCCGCCGTACTTTGACCCTCACGAAGCACGCACGGTTCTGATTGAAAAGTATTATATGCTAAAACATGCTATATTTAAAAAGTAATTTTGAGCAATTTAAAAGGAATTTTAAAGGAAAAGAGTAATTTTCAGCATTTTAAGGACTTACGAATGTGTACACATACGTCCTAACGTCCGTGCGCACGGTAGTATTAATACAGTGTCACAAACCCAACACATGTAACCGAAACGTAATTTCCAGCTTCAGTACGTGCTGTGGGCGTGAAAATGAATGTACGGCGCGTAAATTTTGGAAAGTTTTGGAATATTCAAAATGACCTGAAACGTGCTTTAAATTATCTGAAAAGTGATATTAACAATTTTAAAATTTTAACGCACAAGTACGAATACCTTAAACGACGTGCCTGACGACAGTAATGGCACATGAATTTAAACCTTGTCAAGTTTAATTTAAAACCCCCCGTTGGTTGGTAATGCCACACGAATTTTGCTTTTACAGTATACGAACTATCTGTCTGATAGTGTCTAAATACAGTCTGCCGCCCTCTATTTTCAATTTGTTTACATCTTTTAAGAAAGAAAGATGAGAAGGCTCCAAAAAAGCATTCTTTTTGACCATGATGACAAGATAAGCGAGTACGTTCAAACGAGTATAAAAAGTAATAACGTCATAAATAAAAATTCATTTTTTTCTTAATTCAAATGGCAATATGATGACGTCACAATGTCAGATCAGCTAATATGATCTATAAAATCGTATCTACAACTCATGTGCTTTCAGAATATGTAATACAAATTGGGGGTCACCTTTCATCCTAAGGAGCTATAACTGATTTAAAATATTCATGGTTTTATGCATATATAAATGTTGACGCACGCGTACGTGCACGCTAAAAAATGCGAACGGAAAATTAAGGTACATAGCATTCAACCTTGACCTGAAGCTTATGCTCACCTAATATGATTGGGAAATGACGAATGGTTAGGATAATATGTGGTCATCAACGTTTTGAAGAAAGAGAAATGAGGGGGTCAGAAAAAATAATTTTTTTGACTATGATGACGTCATCAAAATGTAAAAAGAAGTAAAATATATGAAAGAGAGTTGTCTCAGCTATAACATACTCAAAGTTTGAAGACGATCGACCAAGGATAAGCGAGATACGCTCAAATGCGTATTTTAAAAAATGACGTCATAGCTATAATTCACTTCCTTGAATTCAGATGCCAATATGATGACGTCACAATGTCCGATCAGCCATTATGATCTATAAAATCATATCTACAACTCATTATGTAATAAAAATTGGGGGTCACCTTTTAACCTAAGGAGCTATAACTGATTAAAAATAGGTCTGATTTTATCATAATTTCACTATATAGCGGCACAAATACGCGCAAAGATACCTATGTTTGATGCGCACGTACGACATTGCTATTGGCCAAAAGTTGACTGAAAAGAATGCAAATTTGTGAAAACAATGTCAGGAACCCAAAATATGTAAAATAACGTAATTTCTACCTTTCGTACGTGCTGCGCACGTAAAACGGCGCGTGCGTATTGGAAAATTTCAAAAAAATTTGAAATGCTCAAAATGGCCTAAAACGTGCTCTAATTTAGTAAAAAATGATTTTGAGCATTTTAAAAATTTGACGCGTAAAATTAGGGAATAGTACATTTAACATTAACCCGAAGTTAATGCTCACTTAATACGATTTCGAAATGGCAATTGGTTAGGCTGATATGATCGATAATGTAAAAACGCAAAATTGCGCGTAGATGACGTCACGCATGACTGAGCGCGTTGAAAAGCTTTCCATGTCTATTCCAGACCAAGCCAAATGTTTTCTGACAGCGATTGTGCGTAACTCGTGGCATTTTTTTGAGATATCGTGCGAACAGAAAAGGGGAGAAAGAAAGAAGAATAAGAAAAACTAGATTTGAACTCGTCACTGA
>NW_022733981.1:0-175 GCF_011630105.1 Anneissia japonica | reverse complement strand
GTGATCCGCCGTACTTAAACCCTCACGAAGCACGCACGGTTCTGATTGAAAAGTATTATAAAACGTGCTCTATTTAAAGAGTAATTTTGAGCATTTTAAAAGGAATTTCTGAAAAAACAATTTTTTTGACCATGATGACGTCATCAAAATCTAAAAAGAAGTCAAATATATGAAA
>NW_022733980.1:0-555 GCF_011630105.1 Anneissia japonica | reverse complement strand
GACGGTGCGCTATTGTAACTTGTATTTCAGCCCTCTAGCAATGGGAAGCAGCGATGGGAATTGAATCGGGGACCTAGAGATCTCCACGGTTCAGCGCACAGACAGTGGCTACCACCAGATTAGCCGACTGAGCGAAGCTGAACTACTGGAATATGTGAAATAGGTTACATGGGAACAGGCATGGAAAGCGCCACAGCAATATTTTTTTATAAGCGCCGCTCTCAAATAAGCACCCCTCTCGAATAAGCACTGCACTGAATTGTATAAGCGCAGCGGCGCTTATTTGAGCATTTACGGTACAACATGCCTATATATGTTTGTAGATGTTCATCTGGTTTGTATTAATAAGATAAAATATCAAAACATCAGCACAACAACAGCGAAACTGTCAAGGTAATTTTTACCATTCAAGTTTTCAATTTTTTTGGTTTGCGAAAAATAAAATATTCTATCTTATGAATATATATGGTGATGATAGCATCACATCATGACCATAAAGTTAGGCACATCATGCTACACTGTATATGGCCATACAAGAGTTTTTTCTAAGAAGAT
>NW_022733979.1:0-739 GCF_011630105.1 Anneissia japonica | reverse complement strand
TGAGGGGGTAGCTCAAACAGCAATGCTACAGAAATTATGAAATTGCAAATCAACCTTCAAATTTATTTGTCGCTAATAAATATTTTGAAACAAATTTTTTTCCTGTCTGTGGGCTAGTAAAATAGTCTGTGGGCTAAAATCTCTAGTAAACTAGCCCAGTGGGCTAGTTACCAAAAAAAGTTAGGGCAAGCCCTGATATATATATATATATATATACATATACATGAAGAAGGCGTGTCCACGTGTGTTTCGAAACATATGTAGAATATAATATAACGTAACAGTAAAGAAACTCAAATACGTAAGATGTTGACTTTAGAAACACTAAAATTTATTAGGCGAATATTTCGGCTACTCCTGTAGTCTTTGTCAACGCTTGACATAAAATGAACATATTGAGAAACTATCTCAGGCTATGTTCACACACACGGCGTAAGACTGGCGTGGCTTACGCCAGGCGTAAGCTAATCCACGGATTAAAAGTCCAAAGTGTTCACAAAAACGGCGTTCGTTAAACTAGCAGTAATATGGGCTTATGTGGAGTGGAATAGTTTTCAGTTTAAATAATGTACGTGTTAGCAGTAGTAAAATTAACAGTGCATCATGAAAACTTTTAAATCTGTGAATTGTTCGAAGTGAACTTATATGATTGTTGTATTTTAAATGAACAATTTCACTTTTGATTTTTCAGCTAGCATTGTTGATGTTGCATGTTTTAATAGACAGTCTAAATGGTTAA
>NW_022733978.1:0-530 GCF_011630105.1 Anneissia japonica | reverse complement strand
AAAATTTGCACTAAGTGCTCAACTTGGCGAGATAAGCACTTTTGTGCAAAAAGTGACAATGTTAAAGAGTTGAGTCAAAATGTAATTTTTTTTTTTGTTAGGCAAAGTGAGATGAAAAATGGTTAGATGAAAAATTAAAACCATTAGCGAGTAATGAGTTCACAGTTCATGACATATTTGAATTTTCCAACGAAATACGCTCTACTACTATAGGTACTGATGACTTGCTAGTTTCCTACGATGTCGTCTCACTGTTTACGAATGTCCCTCTTGATGACACTATTCACATCATTGCTGAAAAGGCTTTTGAAAATAACTGGTTCAATGAGCAATATGGTCTGTCTATTGATAAACAAGGTCTTATAGACCTTCTTACAATTGCCACAAAAAACCAACTTTTCCAATATGATGGTAACTTGTATGAACAAGTTGATGGTGTAGCCATGGGTTCTCCGCTTGGACCAATAATGGCCAACGTATTTATGTGTAACATTGAGGACACCCTTCAATATGCTAACAAAATGCCAGCA
>NW_022733977.1:0-5063 GCF_011630105.1 Anneissia japonica | reverse complement strand
TACTGCTGGTCCTATTGGATCGTCTGACCAACTAATAACAGCTTCGTCCTTGCCTGGTTGGACCTTAACTCCCTCTGGTACTGATGGAACTTTACAATAAGAAAGATATATGAATTAGGGATGTTAACTAACCATAACCAAGAAAAATATTCTCTATATTATTAAATATGTATCATTTCAAACCTGAAAGTCATTAAAACAATCAAAAATACTTAATAAAACTAATAATGATATCAACAAAAACAACAACAATAATAATAAAACTAAATTTACATATCTGTAAAACAGTATGGCTTTTCCTCACTGATATGAGACCGTATTTTTCCAGTGTTTGATGAATCACTGTGATTTATGTTGAAAGTACTTTATTTCTCATTATTATAATACATAAATTAATGTGGTGCTTCCAAGACTGGTCTCTATGTTATTGCTGAGAAAAAACTGCAGAGTTCTTGCCCTTACAGCGCAGAATACACCCAAAGGTCGTGGGGTAGTTTTTCATTTTACGTCTGTTTTGTAAGTACAAAGATTGTTGATGCATTTCAGAGCAAATTTTTGTTTGAACTGTAATTAGTTTTGAAATGTTCGAAACAAGGTAAATTGCAAAATTGTAAATTGGTAAAATTCAACAGTTTATCACTGTGAAAAATATGTCATATTATTATGTAATATTTCACTAGGCACATCTTTGTGATATGCAGTTTGCATGGACCATGTTTGATGAAGATCCCAAAATGGAAAGTGACTAAAGTGTTGTGGAGAAAATCACTGTTAAAAACATAAGGAAACAGGACAGTAGAAATGAATTCTTGACAAAAAAATAATTTCATTTTTTGCAGTAGCACCAAAAAACAATAATGAATACAGTAATGATATAAAAGTTACTTTTTCGAAACTTGACCAATCCTTTACTATGTAGGTAGCTGATTCTAAGCATGAAACCTTTAAAGAATGTTCCTATACAAGCACTACACTAGCATAGTGGAATTTAAGAAGATCTACCGCAGAGGGAGTAAGAAGAGAAGATGTAAACATCATCAGCAGACTACCACAGTCAATGCCTACAGCTGCTTGATATATTTTGAAAGTTCAAATCTATTTGTATATTATATAAACAGTATGCCATTTTGGTGATGATCATGAAATAAATTACATTAATTAATACATTAGATATAATATATTAATTAATTACTAATAAATATAAAAACAATGCTAATTATTCAAAAAGTAGAAGGTGTAAAAAAAATTGTGCCTGTAACCTATTTATTTCATTTATTAATGATAAAAATAATAGTAATGATAAAATGATGTTTCCCTTTAGAGATAAAATCTAATTATCAATTTTGCATGACTTAGTCCACTGAATTTGTCTTGCATAAATTGTTCCCCTCTTGAACATAATATGAATATAAATATCACTAATAATTATAAAAATAAACAACAAAGCTAATAATTAAGATAAAAACAGTAACAATAATAACAACTAAAATTAAAACTATATAATAATTAAATAATATATACAAGAAAAAAAATAGAAAAAAAAACTTACAGAGAAATGCAAAATTATTGCAAAGCTATCAACCGAAATTAGACTAATAGACAAGTATGTATGCCAGAAGAAATATAATTGAGAGAACAATAACACAGATGAGCCCAGTATTAATTGACTGCTTGGTATAGGATTCTTCCATTATGCTTATAGGGGTTAATACTTTACAATGCCTAAAGTGGAAATAATATTGTACTCTGCCAAGGGTAATGGTTTAACACTTTACAATTTGTTCACTACTGACTAAGAATTGTGAATTCATTTTAAAGGATGGTTTATGTTTAACGTTAACATCAAAATTTAGCTCCATGCTATGAATTTGAATATTTTAAAAACTTTGTTTATAATGTACTTCAAAATGGTTTAACTGGATTTTATAGAGGGCAGTATAACTATGAACGTCTCATGCTCCAGATTTATGAAGCACAAAAAATTATTGATAACAAAAGTAATAACAGAATAATGCATGGGCCTTTAATTAGCTGGTAATCAATAAAGATATTAGAAGCTGTAATTCAGCAAAAACTTAATTGCATCAATAATTGTTCCAATTGATGGATTTTACAGATTAAGCATAGATGATACATTTACAAAGGGGAGGTAACATTGGTAAGAATTTTACAACTTCTTCAAGCTACCAAGCATGTGAAAAAGTGTATATTAAGTAAACTGAATGTCAAATAATAATAGCATTATATATTTTTTGTATTCCTCCATATCTATTGTGACTTTTTTGTCAGACTTTTCAGATAATTACTCCGAAGATGTTTGGAATACATGATATACTAAAACTTCCCTTCAGTTGATTTAATAATGAATAATGAAATTGTCCTCTTACTTCCAGATTTTCTTGTTGCTTCCTCTATTAGATCTTGTTCCCCAAATCCGGCTGTATTGTATCCCTTTATTGTCACGATGTATATAGTCTCTGGTGTGAGGCCTTCAATGACACAGTCAACTTGCGTTGGTCCAAGATCGACTGTAGTATAATTTCCTGGTACTTCATTAATTTCTACACAAAATAAATGCTGAATTTCAATTTTATAATTTATATTGACTCCTCCACTATTTAGCACAAACTTTTTGCTCAATGAGATAAGAAACTTTTATTACATTCTTCCCACCTTTCTTCTTGCTAAACAAGTACGAAAAATCTATAGTACTAATATGTAGCAAATAGTGATTGAAAAAACCCTTACTTGGACTATATTTGACCTGGTAGGTGTCAACTTCTCCTCCTCTGGTAGCCGGAGCCCAAAACAGCTTCATCTTCTTGGACAGCATTACAATTTCAAAATTTAATGGTTGACCGGGAGCTAAAAGATTAAAATTCATACATAGATAAAGGTCAATATAAACATCCATAAACATGTTGAACACATTACAAAAATGCACTTTATTGTAATTGTATTATTAAGAGTTGAGAACAACACAAAAACTAACACTACCACCATTATAATCACCACCACTACTACAATCACTACCACAACCACTATGATCACCACCATTAGTATGGTCACCACCACTACAGTGATCCCCACCACCATTAGAGAGTTGTGACCTTCCATTTAAGTAAGTATTATATTAGGTAATAACACAACTTAATATATAAACATGGTAACACTTACGAGCTTCAGGAGTGCTGAATCGCTGCCTTTCACTAGCTGGTCCTTCCTTTTTACCATTTGCGACAACTACATATAGTTCATAATCTGTTGATGGTTTTAGGTTGCTGACCTCACAAGATGGTTTGACACACTCAACAGACTCAAGGGAGCCTGACACTTGTGCTGCAGATTCAGTGTAGTACACCTTTACAATAACAATTGTAACAATAACAATTGTAACAATAACATTAGTAATTAATAATACATACGTGAACATATATTCTAAATACTCGTGTATATATATATACATCAGGGATGGGCATGAAAAAACTGAGAGACGCACCCAAACTTTGATGTGTGGTTCCAAAAACCTTTATGCACTACTTTTCTATCGCTTTATGCTCCGTTTTAAGATTACTTTTTACAGATGTTCAGTGTCAGACCATACAAAACCAGGGGTTTTTAGCGAAAGATGGTTGGCGGGCCGCACGCATATGGGTTTTAATTTATGTACACAAACTGCAACAAAATACAAAATCACAGTCGGGCTGCATGTGACCTTTGAGCTGGACTTTGCCCACTTGGTAATATAAACAATATTCAAATTATGTTTGCTGATTAGCACTGTAAACACAATATAGATAAATAATCATAACAGCACACGTAATGTCATAATCGTATCAAGCATAGCCCTTCAACGTCATCATCATCATCACTGTATGGGTAGTCAACTGGCTTGGTAACACACAGCAGAAAAGCCTAACATGAGGGGCTCTGCTTGATACAATGACTTCATATGTTCCTATTAAGTATTACGGAATAAACAGAGCACCAATTTCAACACCCACCCTATAATATTTCAATTTTCCTTGAAGAGATTCAGCAGGAACAGGGTCGAAGGTTACCAATGCAGAGTTTGGCGAGGTCACATTGACATTGACATTTCCAGGAGCAGCTTGTGGGGCTGAAATAAAAAATTAAAGAAAATTTGAGGCCAACTCTCATATCATATTTTAAGTTCTTATTCAATTTTTAATTAGGTAGATCAAAGGAAATTAAAATAATTGGAAGGAATTTCAAATTATTCATAGCTTAATAATAGTTATATAGTTAGTATTCATTTTTTTTTATTTGGTAAAACTTTAAATAATTTATCCCACTCCTTGCTGTAAAGCAGATAGAGGAATTTTACAATATGCACTATATAAGTTCACAATTATTATTATTATTTTTATCAATATATTTTAAAGGTATGTTGTAAAAAAGTTTTGCTTTTGTATACAGTAAATGATTTTTAAAAGAAATTTAATATTAAAAGAAAGTTGCGGAAAATTTTTCTAATTTGAGTATCATGTCCAAGTGTTTATAATGCTACAAGAGTAAGTAGATAAAATGGTGAAATATTTTTTGAAAAAAATAAGCACATACTTCCTTCTCCTGAGTATCCAATAATCACTTGTGGTTCTGGGCCATCACCAAAATCATTAATAGCGGTGACTTTAATTTGGAATTCCTGGTAGATTTTCGTGTCCGTAACAGTTGTTGAACTTTGACCCTCTGGTACGATTTTATCCATCCAAACAGATGAAGACGTGTTCTTATATTCAATTTTGTATGCGAAACCTTCGCCTCCATATTGCGTAACATCCATTGGCTGTAGGTTCACAAATTAGAAGGTTATTGCATAGTAGTTATAATATTAATGTACGATCAACAAATGGGTTTAAGATAGAGTTTCATTTTCTAGTAACTATATCCCAGGATAAGTGAATTACATACTTATTAATGAATAAAAAGTATAGCCGCGTTAGTCTGTACAGTATAGAAAGTATAAAGTAAAAAACAGCAGCACTTTTGAGACTAACAATATTTAATTTATTCTCTAGCTTTCGTCCACACAGTGGACT
>NW_022733976.1:0-767 GCF_011630105.1 Anneissia japonica | reverse complement strand
GTCGGAGCGCTTTTTCCCATCGCCATGGCGCTGCTGATGGCGGCGCAGGGAATCGCTTCCAACGAGCGGCATCCGAATTCGTACATGCAGATCGCGCACGTTCCTCTCTGAAACCTGACCACTTCCTCCGCGTACTCGGCACCTCCTGTCTCGTCGTACTCCATGGTTATCCGCAATCCTTCGGAGGGTATATCCAGCAGGGGGGATTCGTTCGTGGGAACCGCGTACGCGTCCTTCTCGTCGACTTCCACCACCTCCATGGAAGGATCAGTGAGTTCGTACTTCCTCTTCGCGAAAAGCCGATTGAGGCAACCGGTTCTGTTGGAGTTGAAGAATTTGAACACTTCGGCGAATATCGAGACAACCGCTCTCCTTCGTTGGTCTTCTTCCGGCAGTCTGCACACCTTGTCCACCTGTCCGAAGCAGTATCTGAACGCGGCTTCCTGTCCGGCCTTCGACAGCTTGAAATTAGATTTCGTGAAGTTGACCACGTTGTTCATCGCGTGTCCCACGGCCGTGCGATCGAACGTCGCTTCCGGATCCATCACGTCGTCGACGATCTCCTTGATGCCTTCGAACGCGTCCAACCTGTTAACCCGGATGTCGGTCGGGTTCATCAGCAAGAGAGACGAAGAGGAGGGACGTCGATCGTCGTCGTCATCGTCGTCGTCGCGACCGCCGTTTCGGCGTCGCGTCAAGCATCTGACGGGCACGCTGTAAGCGGCCGTCGACGAACTTCCGCACGCAGCTTTACCGTCCTTGCCCTC
>NW_022733975.1:0-856 GCF_011630105.1 Anneissia japonica | reverse complement strand
CCAGTGTATGATGCCATCACCGTCTTTGTCAACCTACAACAATAATAATATAACAATAACAAAATGATACCATATCAATAAAGTTTACCAGTCAGTGGGAGCTGCAGGGAGCACAGGGCTTTTCATCTGGGAACCCTGGACATCTTGTCAGAGAGGAAGCCAAGCAGTTCATCTGGGAACCCTGGACCTCTTGTAAGAGAGGAAGCCAAGCAGTTTATCTGGGAACCCTGGACATCTTGTCAGAGAGGAAGCCAAGCAGTTCATCTGGAAACCCTGGACCTCTTGTCAGAGAGGAAGCCAAGCAGTTCATCTGGGAACCCTGGACCTCTTGTCAGAGAGGAAGCCAAGCAGTTCATCTGGAAACCCTGGACCTCTTGTCAGAGAGGAAGCCAAGCAGTTCATCTGGAAACCCTGGACCTCTGAGGAAGCCAAGCAGTTCATCTGGAAACCCTGGACCTCTTGTCAGAGAGGAAGCCAAGCAGTTCATCTGGAAACCCTGGACCTCTTGTCAGAGAGGAAGCCAAGCAGTTCATCTGGAAACCCTGGACCACTTGTCAGAGAGGAAGCCAAGCAGTTCATCTGGGAACACTGTCTAGAAAAACTATTGTTACAGTCTTGACTTTTGTTGGGAATTTCTGGTGCCACCACTATTGCCAGTAAAAGATTTTTCTTAACTTAACCACTTAGTACTTCTTACGCAAAAGAAAAAAAAATTTGGTTGCAAAGGCCTCTTTTTTAAACATTGGGAGTTTATGTATATATTGAGTTTTGTAATGGACAACATGTTGATTTACAGGAAAATAAATAATAAAAATTAAAATGCTGATTTGATAGAATGAATATAACAGTCAACCAA
>NW_022733974.1:0-1362 GCF_011630105.1 Anneissia japonica | reverse complement strand
TCACAAGATGTTTGTTTTTGCAAACAACTTCTCGGGACCTGGCCTTCTTCCAATTTTTGTATTTTTTATTTGTAATTTTGTTTTTCTAAGTGCATTTGGAAGAAAATAAATGTTTTGTTGAATTGAATTAGTATTAAAACAAAAATTGCTGTAACACTAATGTCAAGTTGACCTTTTTTAAAACATAAAGCATCACATTATTGGGATTTATAAAGGTAGATGTGCAATTTACTATGACATTTAATATTACATGGGTCGCGACTTTTCTGGGAAATAACAAATTGGGTCCCAGAAAAAAAAGTATGGGAAGCAGGGTTCCAAAATCATCAACATTGAGTAACAGGTAGAGTTTATGAATTTGAAAACCATTTCCTTACCTGCAGCAATGTTGGTGGTGATGTATTCATGGTTGAAGATCACTCAGCTTTTTCCATATTCTGAAATAAAGAACATAAAAAACAAATAATTTTACAAAAAAAACTTTAAATATGCATACAGAAGAAGTACTGGGAAAAGGGGGCGCTGTCTAGTGCCCCAGTAGGGGTCCAGGGGGAAAGGCTCCCGGAAGCTTTGGCGTCTGGAGCCTTTTATAAGTCATATCTAATTTATCTGATTAATCTATCTGATTTAATAAAGAATGCAATTAACATTTTTATTTCCACACTACATTTTCAAAATACAGCGGCGATTTTAATATAATTTCTTTCTTCTCCACTTTTAACTTTTGAAAAAAATTAGGGAGGCTGGGCTGGCTGGGCCCCTTGAATGAGAAATATGATGAGTATTTCACCGAAATACTCATCATAGAAACTTTTTCCTTGTGGTTATAAAGTGCAGTTCCTTTCCTTGGTCATTGGGTCCACATGCTAAGTGTTGCTGCTGGAAATCAGCGCAGGAGCAGGCAACCCCACCAGGTACCCATATATACAGTACTCCTGGGTAGAGAGAAGCAACGCAGATAAAGTGTCTTGCTCAAGGACACAAGCGAAATGCACAGCCAGAATTTGAAAATCATTTCCTTACCTGCAGCAATGTGGGTGGTGCTGTATTCATGGCTTAAAAATCACTCAAGTATTTCCATATTCTGAAATAAAGAACATAAAAAACAAATAACTGTACAAAACAAACTTTAAATATTTATACAGATTTGTAATAATTCAAGTAACTAATGGATTAATGAGTAATGGATCCAGACAGTGAATATACAATAGAAAAAGGTATTGTAAACATGGTGGTAATTTTAAGTTAAATAATTATGCAATGTTATACAACAACGACGACAAGAAAAACACCATAATAGCAGAACTGGAGGACGTGTTGTCACATGTGATTGCATGCTTGAATGATCACACGACAAGTTTA
>NW_022733973.1:0-543 GCF_011630105.1 Anneissia japonica | reverse complement strand
TATGTGTGTGTTGGTGTGTGTGTGTGTATGTATAGAGTGTCAGTTAAAATTTTTTTGGAATTTAGTTTCGTTTAATGTACTGCACATAATATGTAAATTTAAACCATGAAAGAAGTTAAATGTATTTGTAATACCATAAAACCTTGAATTGAAGCCCTGGCCGTCTTTTCCAGGATACTTTTACAAAATCAAAAAAGTTGGGGCGGGAGGGGGGCGCTTTTTTTTAATTCAAAACGAACGTTGTAAATTTTAGGAATTACTCATGAACAACAACAAATAGAGCAACTTTAACATCAACCTGTATAATCCAGGAGCTTCAACTCGAGATGAGCTTCTTTCTCGGGATGAAGGTAATTGTGGTTCTATTCGAGGTTTTAAGGTACATATTTTTTTAAAATATCAATTATTCATGTTTATGAAGTAAGATATGACTACTTCTCTTATGTAAATATGTGCATAAATCACACAGAGATGATATTCACTATTCACATATGATATATGTATGTATATGGTGTCAGTTAAATTTTTTTTTAGAATTTAAAT
>NW_022733972.1:673-867 GCF_011630105.1 Anneissia japonica | reverse complement strand
CTAAAAATAAAAAGAGGCGTTCCAACAAAGAAAATAATGTAACCAAACCGGTTAGAATTTAATATTGAGAAATTATTACTCTGAGTTTGTTGAATAAAATATATGCATATAATTCTGAAAATGTCGTCCAATGTAATTTTATCGAGTGTAATTGTTGTTCGAGCGTGATGTTTGAAGTTGTGCGAGTGTAGAGT
>NW_022733972.1:0-606 GCF_011630105.1 Anneissia japonica | reverse complement strand
TTGTCTGGCTTCCAGTTCTTCGACCTTTCAGGTCTAGACGGCCGGATACCAAACATTGTTATATCTTCAGTCACAAAAAACAAGTTTAAACAATTTAAAAAAACACACACAAGACCAATATTTTCACATTTTGTTTTAGCCTTCTCTTTATTGAAACTAGAAAATCACTAATTATTTTGTAATTTAAAAAAACGCTGACAATAGAGATTTTTCTGTATCTTCTTCTACTTTCACCTTCTTCTTCTTCTTATTATTATTATTATTATAGGGGCAATACTTGACAGTGTGTGCGTTGTCCCCGCCGTCCCCGCAGGTCGGGCACGTGTACTTCCTCAGGATCGGACATACCACCTTTCCGTCAACACCCTTGAGGACGTGGCTCACGTACACGCTCTCCATCTCGCCGTTGTTCTTGCAGAACACGCACCAGCTAGGCGTGAAGCGTTGACGCTCCTTCTTGTTCCTGCCGGACGGCTTTTCCCCCACCGCCTCCGACGCCATATCATTGCATACCTGAACAAAGAAACAAAACTGGATAAACAACCCACCGGAAAAATTGACCTACTCGCCTTTCCCCCACCCCCATCTTCTTCTATAGAAAATTAA
>NW_022733971.1:0-2178 GCF_011630105.1 Anneissia japonica | reverse complement strand
AGTTGGGTCACTGTTTGGAACACGTTGTGAAGTGGATCTGCCTCAGCGAGATATCCTGACTGAAGGAGTATACTGTATAAAGAAGTAAAAGTAAGCCGGACACTCACCGCGCCCGATGGTCATCAGGCGACGCGATTCAATGAAGAGTGCAACGTGACGACGCACCCGCAATGGATCATTTGAGGCATGTTGTGGCGAAATGGTAAAGTTGTCGCACAGTCCAGTATTGAGTAAATGAGCTATAAAATATGGGATCTCAAAATATTGCTAAAAAATCCAAATTTGTTTTTCATTATAGGTCAACAGTTTAATGTCTTATTAATCATGTCCCAAAGTATTAGTTCTGGAAGTGGTTAACAAATTGTTTATTTAACGTTATTTTTCATAGTTCATTCAGATATTAAACAATGTATGCATAAATAACTTTGAAAGGCAATTACTCAAAATCCTGTTTATCTTGACTCTAAGAGTACTGTACTCTCACTTTCCAATAACTTAGGTTTGAAATGTCAAATTTGAATGAATGACCCCTCATTTTAAAGGTCACATACTCAGGTATTTGAAGATACCAATAACTTGAATTTCAATTTTTTCTACAACTTAGCCATTTTGCCACAACATGCCTCATTTTAAAGACGATCCTATCAGACGACCACCTACTACAATTAGCAGACGTCGTTGCATGGTCTAGCGCTCTCATGGAGCGAAGTTGGATTCGTCATACGAGGCAGTGAGTGCCCGGCTTATGTACTGTCGTGCACAATTTACAAAAATTTTTTTGCGTAATGTTTGTCAATGTTTGAAAACTTTGCAAGATGATTCTGCATGGTTTGCAAACTGCAAGGAGATAGTTGCACAGTTTTGAAATATGTGGACCATTTGCAAACTGTTTAGGGGGTAGGCCTACCTCATGCACATTTGTATCGATCATTGTATCAGGCTACAGTGAGATCGGGCCTAGGCTGGGGCCTCCTTAATTTGGTGCTGATCGGAAGTAAGATGCAAATTTTAGAATGTTATTTTTTCTGGCCGCAAAAGACCGAGCCAAATTGAGAGGATCGTTTGGCCTCGTTTTGGGTACGCCGAGCCGCAACAGACCAGAATAGGGGGTGCGTCAAACTCTGGCCAGTGGACTGGAAGAACTGTGGCCGGGGTGCAACCTAAACGGTTCGATGCCACGCTCGGCCTATGGTGCTGGCCTCTTTTGGCTAGGCCAAGCTGACTCAAGCAGATCAAATGCGGGCCATTATTTTTGCAGTACATAGATAATGGTGCAATAGGGCGAGTGTTTGTAATCTCAGATTATCTTGTTACAAATGTATTGATTTCTTTTTTCTCAAACCGTATGTAATTAAAATAGCATTTGTGTACAAAGCAAATTCATGATGTGTGGTGTGTCTATTTCATTTTAGTGCATCATCTTTGAACATACTGCCAGATGAATTGAGAGATGTATCACCAAAGTTTCCCGACTATCCTTGGTTTTTCAATTTAGAAAAGGTAAGACATTCTCTTTATAAAAAACAAACATAAACTCGCATGCAAGCAGTATTAAAGAGTGTTATGAGAGTACTCTTAGAATTAATAGATCTCGTCATGTCTACATTCTTTAAAAGAGATGATTAGATGGAGAGATCCCAGATCTCATTATTTCTACATCCTTAAGAAGAGATGATTAGATGATCCTGGACATGATTAGATCCAGGATCTTGTCATCTGATCAACTTGTCTGTAGGATGTTGACATGGCGATATGATTATCTTGACATCTTGGTGGCACTTTAAGCTTAAATATATAGCCAATATTTAAGTGATACCCTCACCCTACACTACCCACAATGTGCTACTTGTTACCCCTACTGAGGAATCTATTAATCAATCAACTGAAAAAAAAAATATATTAATCAATCGGCCGAGTATTCCTAGAGCTCCTCATCGGAGCTAATAGATTAAAAAAGTTATAATATTATAATTGTATGTTTTTCAAACAATAAGTAAATATATATATATTTTTAAATAATTTAGACTTGGTTTAGTAATGATTTTTTAGCTTTCAAATAATTTGTTCGTACTATGTGGCGAAGACAAGCCAAACCAATCACTTGTATTTTTTGGGAGATACAGTAATGGCCTGATATGAATATGCATTTACAATTTTTTTTTTTTTTTTTTTCTATCT
>NW_022733970.1:499-880 GCF_011630105.1 Anneissia japonica | reverse complement strand
AGATAAGCACTTTTGTGCAAAAAGTGACAATGTTAAAAAGTTGAGTCGAAATGTAATTTTTTTTTTTGTTAGGCACGGTGAGATAGCCTGAAACAAACACAATTCCATTGAAAGTTTGAAGGTTTTCGGAAAAGTACTCGAAATATGGCGGAAAGTCAAAAATTTGCACTAAGTGTTCAACTCGGCAAGATAAGCACTTTTGTGCAAAAAGTGACAATGTTAAAAAGTTGAGTCAAAATGTAATTTTTTTTTGTTAGGTACGATGAGATAGCCTGAAACAAACACTATTCCATTGAAAGTTTGGAGTTTTTCGGAAAGGTACTCGAAATATGGCGGAAAGTCAAAAATTTGCACTAAGTGTTCAACTCGGCGAGATAAGCA
>NW_022733970.1:0-479 GCF_011630105.1 Anneissia japonica | reverse complement strand
GATAAGCACTTTTGTGCAAAAAGTGACAATGTTAAAAAGTTGAGTCAAAATGTAATTTTTTTTTGTTAGGCACGGTGAGATAGCCTGAAACAAACACTATTCCATTGAAAGTTTCAAGTTTTTGGGAAAGGTACTCGAAATATGGCGGAAAGTCAAAAATTGGCACTAAGTGTTCAACTCGGCGAGATAAGCACTTTTGTGCAAAAAGTGACAATGTTAAAAAGTTGAGTCAAAATGTATTTTTTTTTTATTAGGCAAAGTGAGATAGCCTGAAACAAACACTATTCCATTGAAAGTTTGAAGGTTTTCGGAAAAGTACTCGAAATATGGCGGAATGTCAAAAATTTGCACTAAGTGCTCAACTCGGCAAGATAAGCACTTTTGTGCAAAAAGTGACAATGTTAAAAAGTTGAATCAAAATGTAATTTTTTTTGTTAGGCAAGATGAGATAGCCTGAAACAAACACTATTCCATTGAAA
>NW_022733969.1:0-780 GCF_011630105.1 Anneissia japonica | reverse complement strand
CGGTTTCCATATTTGTGCTACAGAAACGGTGGAGGTACATTTCTAGATTCGTATTTATTTTTTTTCATATGAGGCTGGTTAGGGTCATACAGAGGTGGTTAAGTATATTCTTCATTGGTGTCTATTATATATATATATATAATTTGTAACGATAAAGAAGAAGAACCTGCGAGTATTTGATGCACACAAGTTAACAGAGATCTATACATACATACATACACACACACATACACATACACACCTACATACATACACATACATACACACATACGCACATACATACATACATACACCCACACCCACACTTCAGCATTGGGAAATAAAATATTACAGTAGTAGATCACAAAATTCAAAATAGATGGGCTCGGGGAGGGAATTTTACAGATGGTGGGTGCAAACTACCTCAGCCCTAAAATAGTTAAGGGTGAGGAAGGAAATTCTATACACTTAGATGGCCGGCAATTACACTTTTAATCTTCTGTTATTTAAAATACAATTTTCTTAGTTCATATTTATATTATGTATAAGGCCTATATTTATATGCTATTTTTTTTATTCTTAATTCAGGTGCTTTTTTAATTCCATATGTCATATTCTTGATATTTGGTGGTATGCCATTGCTTTTTATGGAGATGTCTATTGGTCAGTATCACAGAGAGGGTGCCATAAGTCTTTGGAAAATATGTCCTATATTCGAAGGTAGGTCATGTAGGTCATTTACAGCTCATCATATGATATTATCTGTTTGAGAAATTCAATAGGACATATGCGGTGGTGAAA
>NW_022733968.1:0-529 GCF_011630105.1 Anneissia japonica | reverse complement strand
AATTTCTACCTCATGAACACATAGCATCTGAATGGTCATCTTTGTTGAAATCACCATAGCGACAATTTTGTGAAATATTAAAACAAACCAATCACAGAAAACAGTACTAATTCAAGAATATAATATACAGTTATTGCTTTTATTGGTCAAGCCACCATCCTGCAGTACTATGTTTGTGCAAGCCAGTGCATCTCTATTAGTAAAAATACATAAACACAGTATATCAGTTCACTTTTATTTTTAATAGGCCTAAATATGATTACATCATGGCATAAAATAAGATAGAGAGGACTTTACAAAGTTCAGGTAGACAAAACTTAATTATTAAAATAAAATAAAAATATGTTGTCTGTAAATGATTTTTAATCATTTCAAGTATATTAGTCAGTTATTAACAACTACAGTATTTTGTTAAATAAAATTTTTAGAAATTAGCAAAGCTAACCCACTGATTAAATTATTAGCCGAGTAACAACATATTAAATTAATGTATGTATAAAAATAAGTATTTACAGTATTGCAAAATGTT
>NW_022733967.1:0-552 GCF_011630105.1 Anneissia japonica | reverse complement strand
TTAACTCACAAGCTGACCTATTATGATATTCAATTGGTGTGATATGTGCTGTAAATATGAATACATAGGCTAAAATAAATTATTTTTTATAAGAGGAAACCTCTCTTTTTATAAGAGCTAATAATAATCTGGTAAGGAGTGGAAATATTATTTCCACCATTAAGAATGTCTGGTAGTGGCCATTCTTGTACTATGCCAAACATTTTCCAGTAGGTTTTATTGGGTTAACTCACAAGCTGATCTATTATGATATTCAATAGGTGTGATATGTGCTGTAAATATGAATACATAAGCTAAAATAAATTATTTTTTTATAAGAGGAAACCTCTTTTTTTTATAAGAGGAATTAAACCTCTTTTTAACATTGAGTACTCTTTTGTACTATAAATAGCACACCTATTTCCTGGTCGGTCTATATATCCTACTTAAGTTTTACTGCATCAGCTAATAATAATCTGGCAAGGAGTGGAAATATTATTTCCACGATTAAGAATGTCTGGTAGTGGCCATTCTTGTACTATGCCGAACATTTTCCAGTAGGTTTTATTGGGT
>NW_022733966.1:228-511 GCF_011630105.1 Anneissia japonica | reverse complement strand
ATATCAGCCTAACCAATTGCCATTTCGAAATCGTATTAAGTGAGCATTAACTTTGGGTTATTGTTAAATGTACAGTACCCTAATTTTACGCGTACGCTCATTAACGCGCGCGCACGCGTGCGTCAAACTTTCAAAATGCTCAAAATCACTTTTTGACTAAATAAGAGCACGTTTTTGGCCATTTTGAGCATTTCAAAGTTTTTTGAAATTTTCCACTACGCGCGCGCATTTTTATGCGCGCAGCACGTACGGAAGCTAGAAATTACGTTATTTTACATATATT
>NW_022733966.1:0-218 GCF_011630105.1 Anneissia japonica | reverse complement strand
ATTTTGGGTTCCTGACATTGTTTTCACAAATTTGCATTCTTTTCGGTTATCTTTTGGCCAATAGCAATGCCGTACGTGCGCATCAAACATAGGTATCTTTGTGCGTATTTGTGCCGCTATACAGTGAAATTATGCTAAAATCAGGCCTATTTCTAATCAGTTATAGCTCCTTAGGTTGAAAGGTGACCCCCAATTTTTATTACATATTCTGAAAGCGC
>NW_022733965.1:0-666 GCF_011630105.1 Anneissia japonica | reverse complement strand
TATGGTACAGTATTTGTGAAATTTTTTTGCACATGAAAGTTTAGTTGGTTTTACAGTATTAAACATTTTGATTGTCTTAAATATGATTTTATTAAGGATGTGTTGAGTACTATTAATAAGAGTATCATCCTATAATTCAATATATATTTATAGAAGCTAAACAGATTGGGTTTTACGAATAATAAAGTAATAATGTAGTGCTTAGATCCACACAGTAATCCTAAACATTGTTATGTTACTTGGATATTATTTCATCAGTAGCTAAGGCGAGACTTCCTTTATACCTTGATCGTGTACTGTACTTATTCTTCTAAAGATCATCGGAGGAGGGCAGATTAAAAATTTTAAAAAAATTTTGTTTTTTTATTCAGCAAAGAGTCTGCCTAAAACATCCAGACGGAGGAGAAAATAAATATACAATTTTATTGGTGAATGTAAAGTAGGATGGTTAAATATTTAAAATTTATATAAATATGTATATCTTTGGAGATTTCAAGGCAGTGGAGGGCAAATTAAAATTTTAAAAAACTAATTTTTTACTGCAATTTCCATTTTTTTTGTGGTGCTAATTGCTCAAAAATAAAATTTTATTTTTATTTTAAAAATATCAATATTTGCAGTAGGCGGGTTCGATAAACAAGGTATATAAAAGTCTCGCCCGAACAT
>NW_022733964.1:0-985 GCF_011630105.1 Anneissia japonica | reverse complement strand
GTGTATATATATATCTATATATATGTATTTCTATATGTATATATATATATAAGCCTATATATATCTATATATATAATATTCGGTTTTTAGAGGAGTAATTATTGATTTCAAATCAATGGTGCATTCAAGGGTGCCCCAGTCGGTCGGCCAAGCCCCTCCCCCCCCTATTTTTTTAATTGTGAAAGAAATGGGAGAAAAGGACATTATATTAAAATTAAAGTCTGAGAGTGCCATTTCCGGCCATCTGGAAGTGCTATAGTCATACATTTTCTTACCTCAGCCCCAACCATGATGGGGCTGATGTGGGCTTCACCCTTCACCCCTGAAAATCTTCTTCCTGACCCCTTATTTTCAAATTTCTGAGAACACACATCAAAGCGTTTAATCTTGCACTGGGACCCTATATTATATTATATTATATTATATTATATTATATTATATTATATATATTCATTTACATGATATACTATTCAATTCTTCTATTCAAAGATTGAGTACATATTCAAAAGGATATTTAATGAAATCAAAGGGACGCCATATGAATGCCATGTAGATCGCGAGAAGTATGCTGTAGACAACACCACAGCACTGGATGAAGGGATTCAAAGACTGAAAAGAAACGTAGGCGGTTTCATAAAGGCAATGGCAAGAACTGTTCCAATAAATTGGATGGACTTTCAAATTGAGGTACAAGAAGCCGGGAAAACAACTCTGCGCATGTCCTTAGATAAGGTATCGTATGCAATCATATAAGAAACTCCTAATAAATTAAATATTTCTTCCAAGGCCGTAGGAAGCGGTCCGGCTGGTCCGGAAGGCTGTAAGGAGCGGTCCATTTGCTCAAGTTTTCAGCCCAATAATTCACCAGTCAATATCGTTTTTATGCCAAAATTGCCATTTTTAACACAATGTATTTTCTCACTCAGCATACCTGATGTGTTTTCTTCAAAAGATAATGTACGGTACCGCAGGTACGCTGTACAAT
>NW_022733963.1:0-573 GCF_011630105.1 Anneissia japonica | reverse complement strand
TCGTTTATAAAAACACTAACGGCGATAATAAGACGTGGTAAAGTCATTGCCAATAAGATAAACTGAATTAATACAAATTAAGTCACTACCCCAGGAGCAACCGAGCACAAAAGGTGGATTAATAACTGCTTAATGTTAGCCTAAACTATTCAGGTTCTTTGCAGTACTTCTGATGTCCAAAAACAATTATCAGTGTCTAGTGTTGGTTTAATAATGTGTTCATGCTTATTAGTAATGGAGAAAGTAGTGAGCAAGGGGAAGAGCAGGAGGGAGAGGAGGAGGAAGAGCAAGAGGGAGAGGAGCTTTACCTGTAAGTATGATAATCATTCAACTTTAATGGTGAATTATATGGTGTAATATTTCCCTTTTCACTTAGTTTATTTGTGCAACACTAACATCAAAAAGCCTACAATTCAGGTTCTTTACAGTACTTTAACGTAACGATGTCTAAAACAATTATCAGTGTCTAGTTTTGGTGTAATAATGTTCTGATGCTTATTAGTAATAAAGAAAGTAGTGAGCAAGGGGAAGAGGAGGAAGAAGAGTTTTTTTTATAATAATCATTCAAATTTA
>NW_022733962.1:0-529 GCF_011630105.1 Anneissia japonica | reverse complement strand
TTTCAAACACACGTGTGTGGCCTATATTATAAATAGGATAAGCCCTATGTCGTATTGTTTTCTATATGGGGAGTGGGGTAGGGTGGGGTGGGTATGATAAATTACTAACCGGGAAATGAGGATTGTATGTTATTATTATTATTATTATTATTATTATTATTATTATTATTATTATTATTATTATTATTATTATTATTATTATTATTATTATTGTTATTGTTATTTATTATTATTATTATTATTATTATTATTATTATTATTATTATGTTGTGATGCTGTTGTTTGTACTGTTCTTTAATTTTATTAAAGAGGGCTCCTGAATGTCAGTTAACCTACTGGGCTAAACTAGAAGGGTTACCCTATTTAAAGATGGTTGAAATAAAAAATTAAAAAAAAAATATACCCACTCTGACCCAAGCCCCTTGTTTCGCGCCTGGTGTTAGCCCCAATGTGTGCCCTTAGGTGGACAGGAGATGTGCCCCCCTCTGAAGCTGGAAACCTTGTTTTTGCAAAATAAATTGATGCAATT
>NW_022733961.1:0-645 GCF_011630105.1 Anneissia japonica | reverse complement strand
TGGTTGCAATTCTATTGAACCCCATAACGCAGTCGATCAGAGTATCTACAACGTGTGACGGACAGAGGTCCCTTGTTCAAATCAAAAAAAGGTTCAATATGATTTTGCTCTTATTTCGTATTATATCATCGTTACGTTGATGTGGTATCGCTCGAATTCTACTGGACCCCATAACTCAGTCGGTTAGTGCATTTACATGGTATCTCGGCGGTCTCGGTTTTTAAAATCCTGAGGAGTCGAATTTGATTTGTTGGATTTAACTGAATTTGATCGATAGATACGTGTCAGTCGATTAATCGACCGCATTTAATAATTGCGAGCTTTTACTGTTTGTCAAATCATGAACTAATAAATAATTAGAATATAATCGACATTAAATCTGGTGGCCACGGCTTAAAGTTTCAATTCTAAACTTATTTTGGCCTCCTTCCACACACTTATTCTGTAAATGTACTATTATTCTTAGTTGGTTTTACTATTACGCTTTTGTTATGTATGTTCATCTGTTCATGTGTGTGGAGAAATAAATTAAACAAATAAACAAACAAACAAACAAATGTGTAATCTTCATCCACGTCATTTTTTTTTTCTACATCACTCCTTAAGCGGGTTCTGAAGATAATGTTAAACTGAATGTAGCCTTAT
>NW_022733960.1:0-574 GCF_011630105.1 Anneissia japonica | reverse complement strand
TATTAATATTAGGCATAGTAATCGGCAGGTTCTTGATTACAAGGCTAGACCAAGTTAATGTAATGATTATTATCATTATTAATTATTATTACCTGTACGTTAAGGGGAACATAGACAATGGAGGAATTAGAGAACAATTTAAAAAATGACGTTAAGGGAAAGTAAACAAAAGATATTCCCCTTGGACTAGTTATTATTTATAGGCCTAGTAAATAGTATCTGTAGATTCTTCATTGCAAGCCTTAGGCCAAGGTAATTAATGCTGAAATTATTATTATTAGTATTATTATTATTATTATTATTATTATTATTATTATTATTATTATTATTATTATTATTATTATTATTATTATTACCTGTACCTTAAGGGGACCTATAGACAATGGAGGAATTAGAGAACAATTCCAAAACAAAACAACGACGTTAAGGGGAAATAACACAAAAGATATTCCCCTTGGGCGCTTATTATTTATAGGCCTAGTAAATAGTACGGTACCTGTAGGTTCTTTATTACAAGGCTTAGGCCAAGGTAATTAATGCTGAAATGATTATTATTATTATTATTATTATTATT
>NW_022733959.1:0-774 GCF_011630105.1 Anneissia japonica | reverse complement strand
ATTCAGCCGAGACGGCCCGAGTGGAGTTTCATGTAAATGTTTCGTACGGAAAAAAAAATCGCGGCCTGCCCAGTGTGTGCCGACCCAGCTGAGATTCAGGAATCGGAAAAAAAAGTATGTGATCTTATATCAATAGGCCCTATATAGGAATAGGCCTATTATTATATTTTCTTACCTAAAAACACCAATTAAAATGTTATAGCAGTAAGATGTGTATAAGAGACAGCTAATACAATAAACCAAATTTATTTGCAAATAGTGTAAAATAATTGTTGATATTTTAAAAAGTATAATAATGACTGATAATTGATTTATTTGAAATAGGCCTACTATTCTACTCTCTCCATATAAAAAAATGTTGGAAATCACGTAAATTCAGGATTTGGTGCCGAATTACTGTATAATGCCGGTATAATGCCTTGTCTTCTGGTGAATAGCATGGACGGGGGTGACAGGCGACACGTACCCAACTATTTTAAGGGGGTGGTCCCCATCACGTTCCTAAGGAAGTCAAGAATATACCTGGAAATTGTAGAATTGAACAGAATATTCCTGGAAATTGTAGAATTGAACTGCATAAATGACCAGATTTTAACGAAAGACCACTTTACAGGCCTAGGCAGATAACATCTTATTTTATAACAAGATACCGGTGTTTTCTGTCCACAAACATCTGAATTAACCGTAATACACGACTCAGTGCATGCCTCTATTATACAAGTATGATAAAAAGTGTGTAAAGATAAATTGGTTTTCGGCTCATGAAGTAGGTAA
>NW_022733958.1:0-1678 GCF_011630105.1 Anneissia japonica | reverse complement strand
CCTAGCTCTCGTGTGCATCAGATTTGTGTGAATATCCATCCCACGTGTGACTACCTTAAGACCTACTGTATATTGTACCAAAAGTTATGTACGAAAGCGCAGCATAAGCTCTCGATTAAATCAGAAGAATGAATGTTTAGGGTCGTAGGTCTATTATAACCCAAAATTACAAAGAGGTACAACAATAGGCATGCCTACATATTTTATATCATATCACTAACTATATATAAAAAACTGCCATTGCAGTACCGTAGAGCTACACTCAGGTCACATATTTTAGATATAAGGCTAGGCCGTAGTGCCCATCTTTCTTTAGCGTTTTGGGATCGCCAGTCATCCGATTCTTGAACACAAGCGACTTGCACAGCGATGAATGTCTTTTTAACTTTGTTTACCTTTTGATGTTGGTGTTCATCGTTATTTTAAATGCTATATTGATCTGCATATTGTTTCCTGGTCTGAGTCATGTGTTTTTTTTTATTCTTCTGTCCGTCTCTAAGTTTAGTGTATCATTGAACTTTTTCTGATGTTTTATTTTACATTTTTATATCTTTCTATTTTTATGTCCATTTTATATTGTGTATTTTGAAATGTTTCCATTTCAACTTGTAATTTACATAAAATGTGGCCTCCGGGCCAGTATATGTGAAATTGTTAATAAAATTGAGTTTAAAAAGGTTCTGGATCTCCCAACCTTAAGGTTAATAGTCACAGCCACAACATGATGGCACAGAATTAATATTAACGGCGACGTCATTAGTTTAACACTTAGCGCATAGGTACACCCAGTGTGTGTATAAATAATGTACATGTTTATACATGGAACAGTGCCTCTACCTCTGTATAAACATTGGCATAAAGACGAATACATACTTCAGCTCAAATTGAATACCGTATAACGTATTTTTGCGTTTCCGAAATATAAAAGTATACCTATTTCCGTCATGTCCTAAATATAATACTACTGGTCCCAGCCCATGCTCTTTTCAGGTATATTCATAAAAGCTAATATTTAAGTTAAACTTAACTTAAACCCTGAAATATATGTCCATACTTAAGTGCAAAATATCTGTGTATTTATTAAATATTAAATGATGGTGGTCTATCCAATTTCGGAAGTAATCCATTCAAGTATCTGTAAATATACACCAATTCAAAACCATAAGATACAGTTCAGCAAAGAGGTTAACATAGGCATATTTACAAATTTACGTAATAAAATTCATTCTTTTAGGCCCTACACGTTGGCATCATATTTCATTGGGTCTTAACTATCTTAACTTACACTCTTTGCATTAATTGTGATATTTAGATGAATTATACAAAAGGATAAGTATGATACAAGAAGTTATGGTACTGTGCCACTAAAACAAAACTAAAATTATGTTCATTTTAGATTGGATCAAAATCTAATAATCGTTCGTCATGCGTTATGGATGAGTGGCAAACAATATGGATGTTGTAAAATAGGTTATGGCAGGAGTACTTTAACCCAGTGGCGTATCCAAGGGGGGAGGGGGAGAAGAACGCAGCCAGCTGCGTTAACTAATGTGAATTGAAGGCACGCCGCCCCCACAAAAAGGTTGCGCTTCCCCCCCAGTCGCCTCCCCCCCTCCATTCGAAAACTTCGAAGCAAAAAAAAATAGGCTAGGCTTATGCTGTCATGGTTAACGTGTAT
>NW_022733957.1:0-600 GCF_011630105.1 Anneissia japonica | reverse complement strand
TGAGATAATAGAGTACTGTATATCAAAATATGAATAAAATAATTATGTGGTATATAATTCGCATAAAAAAATTCTAAATTTTTCCTTCCTACTGTAAAACTTTAATATTTGTAAAATAATCAACTTAATAATTTAATGATAATTAATGCCAAAAATAATAATATTGATAATATTTAGATCTACTTTGGTATTTTTTTATGAATTGTTTTATTTTTTTTTTTGTTTTTTATCTTTAGCATTTTCCTGTTTTGTATTTACAGTACTTTGTTGTTTTTTATTTGAGATGTTATCCCAGCTAACAATATTATGTTTGTAGAACTATATGTACGTACTTATAACCTAATTTCACAATGTCACAATTTTGAACATTCTTACAACATTGTGTTAGCTACAAGAGAAGTACAACCTATACGGAGTTGGTTATGAGTTATATACGAATTATGCCGAGTGAAGCACTGAGTTTACTACAAGCTTTACAATTAGATTATTACGAGCGTAACAAGTTTGTACCGAATTAGATACAAGTTAGGTACGTGCATTTTGACCAAATGTTCCTGGTGATTGTAACCAACTCTGTGTGCTCGTACTTAACTCATACTC
>NW_022733956.1:0-746 GCF_011630105.1 Anneissia japonica | reverse complement strand
GTGCCGATAGAAAACAGCAGCTTTTTGGCACTGCGGCAGTGCCGATAGAAAACAGCAGCTTTTTTGCACTGCGGCAGTGCCGATAGCCTCAGCCTTGAACATTACGTTGTTCGGTTCTTTCAATTATCCAATTGGATTGTCTTTAAATTCCAATTGGACAGGCCCGTAGCCAGGGGGGGTTTTATGGTTCGGGCGAACCCCCCTTTTCTAGCGAACCCCCCTTTTTTCTAGCGAACCCCCTCGAATTTTTGAATGAGTCCCACCCGTTTTTAAATTGTAGCCTGCATTACAAGCCAACATTCATAGGATATGTCAGCTTCAGAAGTTCGGAGATTTAAATTAAAACGCAATTCCTTTACGATGGCACACATAAGGATGGCAAAAACATCGATAAAAACACGGCTGCCGTCTCAACTTTCACTGGCCTTTGGCTGAATGTTTGTAAGAAATGTACCAATCGGTAACGAAACCGGTCGCCGTCTACCTAGAGTAAATGGTGCCACCAAACGAAGCTAAAGTTTTGCGACTTAATCCACCAAATGCAAATAAAGTTTTGCGACTTAATCACCTAAATGTGGATTGTGTGGTTAGTAAATTCCATAGCCATACTGTCCATCGCGCACACTAAACTATGTGCTGATGGAGCATTTTGGGGAAATGGACTCTCCTTTTTTTTTATCCTAAACAATAAATTAATAAATCAACATAGTCCATCTCAGTCATCATAGCCAGTCTCAAAATTAGGC
>NW_022733955.1:0-736 GCF_011630105.1 Anneissia japonica | reverse complement strand
TGTCTACACTGAGCACCTTCAAATTTTTAGTGCGAGGGTTCACACTTTTTAGTTTATGCTTTTAGTTTAATGCTATTGCATAGTCATGTTACTCCTGAAATGACATATGGTTCTTTTACTTTTAATTAAGTTAAGGATATCACTTACAATGTAATTATTGTCCTATTGCTTTAGCCACTGTTGTATCTCAGATATTTAAACTTGTTTATAGAAGTACAGTATCAGGTTTGCTATAGAATCAGGTAACTCCACAGATACATATGTATTTTTGTGTTTCAACAAATTGTTGATTATTATATGCGAAATTGCAGTCTAGTGTACATGTTTTTCAGATGCTAGCATGGCATTTGATCGCAGAAATCATTTTACGCTAAATGATGAGCATGATATTAAGAGTCAGTGCAGATCACTTTGTATAAGAGGGAATTTAGTAATTGTTCTGACAAAGTGTAATGACTCATTTTTAAATCCTACCGTGTGAATATGTTCTGTCTTTCGTTACCATGCAAATTTTATGTATGGTTCTTTAAACTGCATTTAGTACTAAACTAACTAGACACTGTAGTGCCACTTAGTAACTCTGTTCCTTCATTTTATGAGTATTTGCATAAATCTGTGTATTGCTTCATGAATAGAACTAACAATAGTGTTTACAGTCTGGTATCTTTGTTAAAGTTAATGCTCTGTTTAACTCCAAGATGAGTCTTACTTGGAATGAGTTGCTCAGGGGCTAAGT
>NW_022733954.1:0-815 GCF_011630105.1 Anneissia japonica | reverse complement strand
ATGTCCTTTTGTTCCTGTGCCGATCAATGGCACCAAAAATGGTACTTCAAATATAGAAGGTAGTCACCTGATATTTACCTGTGACCCTGGATTTGATCTTTTCGGAAGTGACAACATAGTCTGTCAAGCAAATGGAACTTGGTCGAGCGACGCACCAATCTGTCAGCAAAGTAAGCTGTGTTTATCAAAGATTGTTGTTATAAACATTGTACATTGTACTTAAAATATAATCTTGCATGCATATTTTTCGATATACAGTTTTTTTTTTCGTGCATCTTATTCTATAGATCCGATTTAAAAGATGACAGATTGGTTGGTTGGTTGGTTGATTGATTGATTGATTGATTGCTTAGAATGTATTATTAAGCACTTTTTAATGCAATTTATAATTGTTTATAAAAGTATTGTGTAGGTTTATTGAGACACCAGTTAATGGGAAGACGAATGGCCAACAACAGACAGTTGGCAGTGTTCTTCAATTCAGCTGTGACGAAGGGTACGAAGTGCAAGGATCAGAAGAGATAATATGTCAAGAAAATGGCGAATGGTCTGGAGAACCGCCAATATGTGATGGTTAGTACAAACATGTATCGGATACATTGTTCTTTACTTTATCCAACCTAATGTCATGCGAGATTTATTCGAGTAGTAGAACAAAACTTCAATTAAAACCCGACGCTGGCCGGGTTTGAACTAGGGTCATCAGTACAAGAAGCAGGAACTTTACATTTCGGCGTAAGTGGAACCTGAGACGAAAAATGTATATGAATTGATATAATCGCAAGTGAAACAACGCAAGGAAAAAAAAAAAAAAA
>NW_022733953.1:0-723 GCF_011630105.1 Anneissia japonica | reverse complement strand
GTTCCCCTTAAGGTACAGGTAATAATAATAATTAATTAATAATAATAATTATCATTTCAGCATTAATTACTTTGGCCTACTTGTAATGAAGAACCTATTAGTATTTCAAGGCCTATATAATAAACTAGCCCAAGGGGAATATCTTTTGTGTTATTTCCCCTTTGTCTAAGTTCCCCTTAACGTATAGGTAATAATAATAATAATTATTATTATTAATATTATCATTTCGGCATTACATGTAATGAACTTGGTCTAGCCTTGTAATCAAGAACCTGCCGATTACTATGCCTAATATTAATAGTTAGCTCATTTTTTACATTCATTTGGTGCTCTGCCATTTTGGCAGGTCTTATGGCATCCAGTATTTTAGAGATGCCTTTTCTCAGCTCTTCTCTTAATTTGAAAATAAGCATTTTCTACATCTCAGTAGACTTTAAAATCGATAAAATAAGCCTTGAAACCCCTAAATTGTCTAATTTTCACGACCACTTTCGAAATCTTGTAATCAAGGCTCGACCACGCCCACTTTGCTTTCGTCGGGGAAATCTAACCCCTCGTCTGGGCATCGCAAAAGCCCCCCCCCCCGTCGGGGACACCCCCCTCGGGAAAATCCTGGCGCCACCCTTCCTACTCCGCATGTTAATCTGAATTTGTATACATTAAATTGATTGTTAGTTTCCAAGTTTATACAGGCCATAGAGTTTCTGTGAGGACATTCCATTT
>NW_022733952.1:0-772 GCF_011630105.1 Anneissia japonica | reverse complement strand
ATACTTATAGCACTTATTCCATTAAGAAAATAATATATCTATTCAACATTACTTTCCACAATGCTTACATTCACATCGTTAATCTCCTCTATGTATCTTTAAATGTCTTTTCATGACCTAAATGACTAAATTTTTCCCCGCAAAGTTTACATTCGTATGGCATCTCTCCTGTATGTACCCTTAAATGTATTTTCAAAGTGTCATTTCTACTAAACTTCTTTCCACAATGTTCACACTCATAAGGTCTTTCTCCTGTATGTGTCCTTACATGTGACTTCAAAGTGGTACTGTCTTTGAATTTCTTTTCACATTTATCACATTCATATGGTGTTTCTCCTGTATGTACCCTTAAATGTGCTGTCAAACGGCTTAAGTGTCTAAATTTTCTTTCGCAAAGATCACATTTGTATGGCATTTCTACTGTGTGTATCTTCAAATGTGTTTTCAAATCATGACTGAGTCTGAATTTCTTTCCACAATGTTCACATTCATAAGGTGCTCCTCTTTTATGCATCTTTAAATGTCTCTGCAAATGACGAAACTTCTTCCCACAAAGTTCACATTCGTATGGCATCTCTCCTGTATGTATCCTTAAATGTATTTTCAAAGTGACCCCTGAATTTGAGTTTACATGCAATACAATTGTGGTATGTTTACACGGGTGTGAATGTGAACCCCTTGTGCCCTGAGCGAACTATATCCGACGCGAACTAGCGTCCCTGCCAGCAAACGTGTTAATGTTACCTTTGGTACTACAATGATGTGGAGATTA
>NW_022733951.1:0-754 GCF_011630105.1 Anneissia japonica | reverse complement strand
GGGATGCCGAGAGCGGCTGCGGGCCTTTGCTGCCCGGGCCCAATTGGCTGGAGGGTGCCTAGGGCCCAGTGGGATCGAGGGGGCAGACCCCCAGTGGACTCGCCCTGGAAGCTACAGCCTTTTATCGGCTTAGGACCAATTTAATCGTTTATAGAGTGCTTAATTTCACCAGGTCATGAGAGTGGGCCCAGAGAAGGACATTCACAGATGGAGGGGTCTAAGAAAATTTATGGCACCTCTGGATGGCTGGAAATGTACACTCTTAGACATTAAAAAAAGAGTAGAATTTTCTTTTTTTCTCAAGTTTTGTTAAATTTTGAAAATTTTAGGGGGGAGAGACCTGCTTTAATCTGCTACTGGTTTAATATTCAGGCCCCTGTCAGCCGAGGGCACTTGCCCCACAAGGCCCGGTCTTCCTTGAGCTGATATTAGGTGCCATCTTGAGCCGATATAAGTAGTGGGGGAAGGGGAGGGGCCCTAAAATTTAGCATCCTAGAAAATGTAACACAGAAATGGCTGTGGAGGGGTAGTGTGGATAGACTGACCGTCAGGTCACAGATAGCAGTAAAGAATAGTATGAAATAAAATATAATGAAAAATCAATAAAACACTAAATTAATACAATCAGAGTACAGTATTTGGTTTTAAGACATGATCAGCAATTAAACTATTTCTAAAAGAAATTGTCTCATTAATATGAACATTTATCAATATTATTATCAACTGATTCATCTATCCAAGTTTAATATTATAT
>NW_022733950.1:0-1333 GCF_011630105.1 Anneissia japonica | reverse complement strand
AGTATATAATTGCAAACATTTTAGAGAAAATTAAATATTAAATAGAATATTTTCAATTAATAAAACTTTATATTTTTCACAAATAAGTTGATTAGATTACTAGCTTAAAAATGATATTAGGATGTAATGTTTGATCAATGTAAAGAAATTTATAAGTAACATTTAAGGTTTAACACGTTGGCTGCAATCGAAACGAGTGTTTGCTGAGGGCGCCAGGGACGAGTATACTCGTCAAAATTGGGGTGACATTATAGCGTTTATAACTTCTTTGTTATACATTGTACAGTAGAACCAGACTCAAAGGCTGGTGGTTGGGGGTAGATACACCTAGACGATAATGTACAAATGACGTATGTATGTTTGTTGTGTTGTTGCCGATAGTACACTCGAGCGGCACAAGTGAGGGCGCCCTTTGAACACATACCAACCCATGCAAAAAGTAGTGGTCGAGATAACTCGCACTTAGCATAGTCAATAAAACGCTATATCAGAGTATTATTATATCACAGTGCTGTTGACGGGTATACTCCAATTTATTAGACACATCATTTTGATGATTTTTTAGAAAACTACATTTGTACGTAAATTTGTTTTGGCACATCGGAAGGAACTTTAAAAAAAGTCTGGCAGTCAACGTGTTAAATTACAGTATTTAGTAACTTGAGTTTTGCAAAAAATGTTTGGACCTTTTATCTGTGTTTTTTTTCAAATATTGGAAGAAAATGGTTCCCAGTGCACTGCCTTATTATTATGACTGCCTGCCATGTTTACAAGCTTTGCTTTTTTGGTTACACCACATAATATGATTTTCAAGTAAAATAAATTGGGAATTGAAAAATTAGAATTATAATTGAATAAAATAAATTGAATACCTAGGTATTAATGCATAAAATTTATGATATTAGTAACTATGAAGATGACGGCACATCAACATAGCTGTGCACTTCTAATCTTAAACTACAATATTTTTCTTTTTTTGATAATAAGTACAAAACTTTCACAATCGGGATTCATTTAATTAAAATGTAGTGTACCATGAATAAATACTGTAAATAGCATCACCTTCGTAATTAAATGAAATATACATAACAAGGAATTTTTAAGGTATATATTGCCAACTAGAGATTTGTCAAATATGGAAGTATCATGTACTACCATATTATCATTATTTTTCATTTCTTCTTATAACTAAATAATATCACAATACTGTAATGTAGTATTAAGGTTCAATGGTATTAACTTGCATAGCCATTGGAATCGATACCCTGCACCTGATAAATGCCTTAAATTGGTTTGACAGTTTTAATGGTCAACTTGAGTATACAGATAATCT
>NW_022733949.1:0-740 GCF_011630105.1 Anneissia japonica | reverse complement strand
TATATTGAGCCACATTTTCATACTGTACTATCAACTTCGCACATTACATATTTCAAAATTAATCATCACAATTTGTTTTCTAAATCTGGGTCACATATTTGCTTCAAAAGGATTACTATTGAATGGGATTATAATACCATTTAATAATATTAAAGATATTTTGCATGTGAAACAGGTACAGTAATACTGTTACAGTATTTATTTATTTATTATAAATTTGGCATACAATATAAACCAGATGCGTAAAAAACAAAAACTTAAGTGTGGCATTTCAGTATATCTTCAAATAAAAAAAATCACTAGATAAATCATTTTAATTTAATTCTTTGAAAATATTTTGGATTCAATCACTTGCTGCAGAGCTCTGAGCATCGCCACCTTCTGCTAACCATGGATTGGGCATGTCCATTTCATCATGTCCACACAGATGGAATTGTTTGCATCACATCCATCTGAGCCAGTAATTTGCTCCTATTGAGGAATAAATACAGTAGTTACAATAATGCAAAACCAGGTTTGTTAAAAATCAAAAATGTTATCAAACATTGGCATTTGCTGCTTTATCAATAACATACCATACTGAGATACTGTATGTACTAATCTGAAAAGACATTCATCAATTGACAGTATTTTCAGATTTTTTAATTACTTGATTGAAGCCTTCCTGTCGGCTAATGTGTAATGTATTATTGTTGTTTCTTAATAAAACTGACACACCATGCTGATATTTTTTTACCATT
>NW_022733948.1:0-517 GCF_011630105.1 Anneissia japonica | reverse complement strand
AATATCTCATATGCACGATTCACGCCTTTTACAAAATGATCTACGTAAATCAATCTATATGCCCTTAGCAAATAAAAACGTACCTCGCTAGTACCAGGGTGAACGCACTTTCGGAAGAAGAAAAAGATCTATGTGAAGGCATTGTCACTATTGATGAGTGTGAGAATGCTCTTTCAGATATGAAAAAAATCCCAAGGGTCAGATGGACTTAGTGTTGAGTTCTATGTCTTTTTTGGGATAGTATAAAGTATTTAGTGTGTAATGCAATAAATGAAGGTTTTAGGGCACATCAGCTATCTTGCTCGCAAAGACGTGGGGTAATTTCAACTAAACAGACGTGGGGTAATTTCAACTAAACCGAAGTAAAAATCAAATGCGCTTAACATTTTATAATAAAAAGGTGCGTCTTAAGTTTTGTGTTAAAACAGCAACTGATGGTGATTCAGTAATACATTTGGGCAAGGAATTCCAAAGAAAAGCAGCTGAAAATAAAATGATCTATGACCAAAGGTTTTTG
>NW_022733947.1:0-615 GCF_011630105.1 Anneissia japonica | reverse complement strand
GCGAAGAAAGACAGAAAAGCGAACGAAGACATCCGACGGACGGTCGATTCGTTGCACGGATCGACCACAGCGTTAACGAAGAAGGTGGAAGAAATGGGAGCCATCGGTGGAACCGGGGGAAGAGGAGGAGGAATACTCCGCGGATCCGCGCAACAACAGATTTCGAACATGCAGAAGGAAATGGACATCCAATCCGCACAGCTGTCGGAACAGAATTTGCGTTTTCAGATTCTGGAAACAGCCAGCTACGACGGCGTGCTGATGTGGAAGATAAATTCCGTGCGTAGGAGGAAGCAGGAAGCGGACAGCGGCAAAATCGTGTCCCTTTACAGCCAACCCTTCTACGCCGGTAGGTTCGGATACAAGATGTGCGCCCGAATCTATATGAACGGCGACGGAATGGGCAAAGGGACGCACGTTTCCATGTTCTTCGTCGTCATGAAAGGAGACTACGACGCTCTACTCAAATGGCCGTTCGATCAAAAGGTTACGATGCTGCTGCTCGACCAGGACGACGGAAAGCTCACGCACTCGGACAGCTTCAAACCTTACACTCGAAGCAGCAGCTTCAAAAGACCGACCGGCGACATGAACATAGCTTCCGGATGCCCTCTC
>NW_022733946.1:0-3621 GCF_011630105.1 Anneissia japonica | reverse complement strand
GTAGTTCACTACCAATTCTCGTCGGACTCGGTCGTAACGTTGTATTCATCTATTATTAATATTTTGATTATTTAAATTTCTTACTATTTAATTCATTTAATCTTTCTCAAAAAGATAAAACCCATTCTTGTTTTAGTTCGTCTTTTATGTTTTTATTAAGACTTTTAAGACCACTGTGTAATAATTGCTTTGTCGTTATACCCGTAATGCGGTCGATGTTTACAGTTGGGAACAAACCATGTGCTTCATACCGTCTCATGTTTCAAGAGTCGGAGTCGCGCTCTGTTCGGTTGAATGGTTTCTTATCACGCTAGCACAAAGGCGATTTAAACTTTCAGCTTTTATTTACCTAACTTGCATATGTTAATAATAATTCATTAAAAAATTAAAGCAATAATTAATAAACATTTTATGTTAATAAAATTTATTACCACATAGACAAATAATTGAGTATTCAGAGGAAGTAGAAAGCAAGTGAAAAATTGATGCACAACAAAATGAAGCACATGTTTAACCTTTCACCTAGATTAGTGGCGCATGATTTGTTGTTTGGATGAGGGCCAGCTTCACACTGCCTCTAGATCGGCTTGAATCTTCCTTGTGGATTGCTGGTATTTTAGTAATACATACAGTAACGTGTAAAATATAATAATAATTAATAATAATAATAATTATTATTAAATCCTCATTTTGTCTGTATTTTTAATTTGTATTTATCTATTTATTTGGTTTCTTGCCATTTTGGTCCATTGTAATAAAAGTAATAAAAAAAAGTGTAGCCAGTTTGGTAATTGCCGTTTCGACTTATTGCTGCTTTGACTAGAAAGTGCAAATGCTAGCGGTAACCTTTTGCCCTGCATGCTTTTTTTTTGGCAGTCGACCAAGTGGTATATCGGGTTCAGCAAAACTAGTTTATTTTTTCCATAGATGTAGTGTCTTTGTGTATTACTATTTATATCAGTTTTGTGAATATGCTATCTCATCTGATCAAGGAATATGTATTTCAAAAAACTGGAATTTATTCTAGTATTATGTGGTAGCTAGACGTTTTGAAGGATAGCGAGAAGATACAGAGTGAGCGTAGGCTTACACATGGTTATCTACAAGCACAGCGCGTAGGCCTTGTTGAGGTAACCAACAGACGAACATATTAATTAGGATAATTATCTTAAAGTGTAAAAGCTAAACTTTAGAACAATAAAATACACAAGACACTTGCAATTAGACGATGCCTGTTGTATCTTAATTCAGTTGTACACTACAACGTTTATTCATGTTAAATTATAACGGTAGACTGAACCAACAAAAACAAACAATTATGTGTCGCTACGTTAGGTCGGTTTGCGGGCTATGTTCATCTTAGCTCTACGACGTACGTTCGCTGAACTACGTTCTACGCGTAAGGTTCGTGTAGAGGATTGTTTATTCTACGTCCTACGTGGCCTACCCATACGCAAATCTTACGTTATGTCTACGACATTTACGCATACTTAGCTGTACTGTAGGACTCAACTTGGTCCTTGATGGTATTGTTGAAAACAGAAAAATGTTGGAGCACTTCTTTCATCCAAGTTTGATATTACAGCGAGTGATATACTGGCTAAGAACAACTTTTTTCTTAATCGTTGGAGGAAGGTGGAAAAAAAAAAAATACAATTTTGTATTCTTATTTAGCAAAGATTTTTTCCAGAAACATCCAGAGGATGGTGATTGTAAACAGTGTAGTAATGGAATGTTTAAATGCTTTAAATTTATAATTATTAAGAAATATACATCTTTTTGGAGGTTTCAAGGCAGCAGAGGGCATAATATAAATAAAGAAAAACTTTTATTTTTTCTAAAATTCCCTTTTTTTTTCGGGCAGGTGCACTAATTGGCCAAAAATTAAATTTTACTTTTATTCGAAATTGTTCTTGCCGACGGGTTCGCTAAACAAGTTTTAAAAAATGTTTTGTCTTAAATGAAGTCAATGAGAATACACTATAGACAAATAAATACAGTAGTATCTAATACTGTACTGTACACATTTATTATTCAAGCCACCTATGTAAAGATTGGTGATGGATGGATGACCCCTGGGATTTTTTGCATTTTTCTCCTCCCCCATTCTTCTACACTACAGTATGCCAGTCATATGATGAATTTATTCTATTTTTAAAAGTGTGAATTTCAAAACATGTTTACATCATGCAACTAGTCAAAATTTGTCATCTTTGTGTAAATCCTGGTTGTATTTATAGCTAGTACAGGAAGGTCACCAATCTTATTCTTGACCTAATGAAGAAAAAAAAAATACTGTACTAGGTTGCTATGAACTGGTTTGATAAACATCAATATTGGCAGGCACTGCCAGTGATGAATGATTAACATGTAAATACATTAGGTTTAGATGTGTTTTCTGACAGTAAAACCTATATCATTCATTCTCTTTATTTTCATCTATTTGAATAATCTATTATCAAACTAGATTGTTGCATTAGATGTTGCTAAATTTATTAGCTGTAAGATTATTAGATAAAGCTATCCATGCAGTACACTGTCACTTCATATTTCATTGCATAATCCAGATTATTAGTTAAAAATAATACCGGTATAAATTGTGATGTATTAAAAATAGGCAAAAAAAATATATTTTCAAATGTTGCTGTACTATGCAACACAACTAAAAAAATATTTATTTTAACTCCTTAGTTGACATGTTTGTATTTTCTAGATATAGTTTTTAAATTATACTTTAATAAATGTTCTGGCAATGTAAACTTGATTGGAAAAGGGGTTGATGGTAATTTCATCGAACAAGTTTTAAGATTTAATAGAAAAACATGAATTTAGATTTTTACCTTTTGGAAGACCAGTGACCTCATCATGTAGGATCCAGAATAGAGTGTTTAAAGTTTATAAGTTATGGAATTACATTCATTCCCAGCACAGGTCTTTATAATAGTAACTTGAGAAAAAAATGATGTTTTGATAGCCACATTATAAAATGTATGATTGGTATTACTAAGAAATAAATTGAACAATGAAATGAATATCCTTTCAATAGCTAGCGCAGACTTATGGTATTTAACTTTCATGGTAGGTCTGGATAAAATGATATTATGCTTTTGGGCTAGAATATCTGTCCCATGAGGGCTACTGCACGCAGTATGTCAGACTATTTTTTACCCTTTTTAGTTCCTATGCATGTTAAATGCAATAGGAACTATTGTAATCACTCTTGCTATTTCCTATGTTTTTTATTGTGTGTAGTGTGTATGTGTGTGTGTAGACATTTATGCAAATGCGCATGCGTCAAAGAAAAGTTTTCCGACATTTTGTTTTACATCGCGATGCGAAGATCGATGTGAAGTTTCTGCAGAGTTCAGTCAGGGCTCACGCTAACCGACCGGAATGTCGGCATGGATGAAACTAATTTGGTTTTACGGCAAAAAAATCATATGCTGTAGGCATGGGTATTTTGAAGAAGGCCTAAAATATAACTAAAATGTTTTAATACTTGCTGAAATACATCGTTTCTTCATTTAGATCTCCATTTTTCACTTAGTCCATATTTGACGTTTTTTTCTGTTGTATACGTATGAGTAGTCATATGAAGGTACTATATCCCCGACAGTTGGC
>NW_022733945.1:0-1188 GCF_011630105.1 Anneissia japonica | reverse complement strand
GAAGCGTTTAAATAACGTTTTAATGTAACGTTTTAAAAACGTTATTATAACGTAAAAATAACCTTTGGTTAAATCGACTTTTGTCTTGTATCACGTTTTAAAAACGTTTACAAAGGGTTTTTATTACGTTTGTAAAACGTTATAATATTACGTTTTAAAAACGTAATTATGTGGAGTTTTTAAAGCGTTTTAATAACGTTTCAATTTAACATTCAGAAACGTTATTTTGTTGTTTTTAAACGTTTTTAAAACATTCTTAAAATGTGTTACAATACCAAAGTCAATGTAACTAGAGTAATTTTTAACTCTAGTTACATTGACTTTGGTCTTGTAACACCTTTTAAGAATGCTTTAAAAACGTTTAAACATCAAAATAACGGTAAAACTTTTGAGTTTGATCGGTGTTCCAAGACGTTTTCAAAACTTAAACAAAGGCTGTACACTGAACCGTGGATATCTTTAGGTCGGCCTCTGGTCACATGTAGGATTCCAACTACATCGTGTTAACTTTGATGCTCTGGGACAAACGAGGTTAACAATACAAAATTATGTGTTTATCCTTTAATATTTAATGCGTCCTGTACTGTACTTAATTATACTGTAAATTAGCAAAAGCCCCATTTCAATATAGGACAAAAGGATATACAATAATCAATATCCAAAAAAATAATAAATCAAAATCAAGTTAGAGTGAAGTGCTGACAATTCTACACTATTTCTGTAAATACAGTTACTTCAGTCAGTATTTGGCAAGTTCAATTGATTTTAAAAATGTCAAAGAAATATCAAAAATAAACAAGGGGCCTAGTGTACAAAACTCCATAGTGCACACTTAAAAATCTTGGATATTGAGAAAAGCAGATGGCTACACTCTCTCTGAATCAAGCCTTGACATTGGAAATTCATAGCTGTTCTGTCACAATGGAACCATTTGCGAAGTAGAATGTTGTATCAGAACCAATAAAGAGGATGTGCTACAAATCAAAAGTATTCACATAATATTGCCGTCGTCCTCATCGTTGTCATCTCTTCTGGCAACTACATCTTCTTCATTACAAACTTGCTTAAGTTTCTGTAAAAAGTGAACACAAAAATGTGTCAATTTAATCTACAGTCGGCCTTATAGGATGAGTTTTAGTATTGTTTTCTGAAGTGAAGTGATTTTTCATTACTGTTAAACTTGACTTA
>NW_022733944.1:0-1159 GCF_011630105.1 Anneissia japonica | reverse complement strand
AATATTTAATACATTTAAATCAAATTTAGATCAATCTTAATAATGTGACTTTAAAAAGCAGAGGGAAAAAAAAGAAAGAAAAATTGATCGCCCAAACGCATCAGAAGTTATTTTCGGGCGTCTAGAAAACAAAAATTTCTCGAAGATGGTGTTATCTTTTTCGGTCCCGGCCCCTCCCCTCTTCGGACATCGGTAGATTCGCCCCTGAATTGGCCTACATGCCAGCAACTAAAGAACATAGGCTATTTATAATGATGTAGCTGGGCATGTATTTTATGGTGATAATTAAAAGATGAAAAATAGTTTGAAAGTTTAACATTGTTCTGTGTATATCATTTGAATTTCTTGAATTTCAAACGAATAACCGCTGATTTCCGTATAATTTTGTACCCACTTTTGTCTTCTAATCGGATTAAAATCTGGCCGAATTTTGGCCGATATCGAAAACAAGTTTGGCCGAATTTGGCCGTGAGATGGCGTGTGTTTGGCCGTGAAGACTGTCGACTATCTGGCACTCTGGCAACCCTGCTGTCGACTATCTGGCAACCCTGATTTTGCTTCAAAAATCGTGGCAGTGGAGTTACAACTATGGCTGAAATTAAAGTACGTTTATACTGTATGCTTAATTCTACACGGTTGGTATATTTACTGTTTAGCACCAGTGAGGCTTTCATTAGGATCTGGCGTCTCCATTGATATTCTTCTATAGGCACGCTGTTGTTGACATAATAATAGGCCTAGCCTACCTAGGCCCTACCAAAAAACAAAGAGTATAAATAGAGAGCGTACTCCCGTTCAGCGTGACTATCAGCGTGACCACTCACAATTTTTGATATACCCAATGACTGGGTCGAAATTACCGAAGATTCAGCAAAAATTGCTCAAAATTACCCAAGCTTCCTGAAAATGCATTAAAATTTGAAAAAAAACCCGTGTTTTTCGCATGTATATATAGTTTCCCTTTTAGTTCAATTTATTAACCATTTTTTATTGTAATTGCTTTATATTCATGATGTGATAATACGGATAGAAAAATACGCCCTCAGTCGGCCAGTATTATCAGCGATCAAGTTTTATTATGTAATGCGTTAAAGCGTTAAAGCCCCATTCCCGGCAAAATTTCACTAAAAATGACTTTTTTTAGAAAATATGCATTTGC